>NW_017674019.1:108236-111557 GCF_001879085.1 Nicotiana attenuata
GGGACTGGTTGGTATGATTGGTTGGGGTCCCGGGGGCCTCGGGTGGATTCCGGGTGGCTAACGGATCGAATCCGGAGTTTGAAGAAGTGCTGAGGCAGCTGGTATCTGGTATTTCCGCTTCTGCGGAAATGGGACCGCAGAATCGGCCCCGCAGGAGCGAAGAAGAAGCCGCAGAAGCGGACGAGGGCGAGGGAAGCAAGGACCGCAGAAGCGGCCCTTGATCCGCTGATGCAGAACCGCAGAAGCGGTTGGCTTATCGCAGAAGCGAAAACGGGCTTGAGCCCAGGGACCACAAAAGCGGGACCGCGGAAGCGGGATTATTTCCGCAGAAGCGAAAATCCCTGGAGGCAGAAGGTTAATTTAAAGTCGGGGATTGGCCATTTCTCTCATATTTCTCATGGCTTGGGGCGATTTTGGAGGGCTTCAAGGAGGGGATTTTCGTCGTCAATGTCAAGGTAAGTTATCCCCATCACTTTTGTGTTAAATATATCAATTATGTATGGATTTAAGTATGAAGATTAGTGTAAATTTGGGGTTTTGGTTGAAAACCTAGGAAATTAGAAATCTTGGATTTTGATTACGATTTTGAGTATGGAATCAAGAGAAATTATATATATTCGAGTTCCTAAGGTTATGGGTAAACTTTATCTTCGAAAATTTTTGGATTCCGGGCACGTGGGCCCGAGGGCATTTTGGTCAACTTTCCAATCGGGGTTAGGAATTGCTATAAATTAGTTGTAATGAATATTTGAGCATATATTAATGGATTGCGTAACCATTGGCTAGTCTTGGAGCGTGGTGCATCAATTGGAGTCCTCGGAAGAATGTAGAATGTTGGCTATGAGTCTTCGGAGCGAGGTGAGTCTCCTTTCTAATCTTGTGAGGGGGAATTTACCCCATAGGTGAAGTAATTGATTATGTGCTCCTATTTGTTGGGGCTACGTACGCACGAGGTGACGAGAGTCCGTGCGTAGCTACTATTATGCTATTGTCCGGGTAGTTAGGACCCAAAAGCATGTTGCACGTGGATTAATTGTGAACCCATTGGTAGCTCGAATTGTTTAACTCACATCGAATTAGTAAGTAAATTTCTAAAAGGGATTAAACTTCATTTCTTAAATTGTTAAAGGAGAATTGGTTTTATTTGAATAAATATTCCCCGGTAAGTTCTTATTTGACTGATTGAGCATGTATTTTATGTGTGCCTGCGTCGCATGGATGATTCGCGAGCAGGATATGTATTTATTTATGGAACGGGCCGAATGCCTCGGTGAGAATAGATGCATCTATGGTTCGTGCCGCTCGACCCTCGGCAGTGCACAATTTACATTTCTGTTGGGGCGGGCCGTCGACCTCGGCATGATTTGCGCGTGTTTATCTGTTACTTGAAAATTTTAAATGTGGAATTGGCCCTACGTGGCTTGATATAAATTGATAAGGTAATAAAGAACAAACTTTAGAAGCCCTGGATTTATTGTTAAAGGTGTTTACCTGTTTTTCTGGCTTCACAATCAGAACTTCTATACAAATCCATGATTTTCCTCGCACTTATAGAATACTGCTAATTGACCTCTGGTGAGTGTCGGAGTTGGCCATCTCGTCTCTACCCCTTCGGGATTAGGCGGGATACTCACTGAGTACACGTTGATTACGTACTCATACTACACTTCTGTGCATTTTTGTTGCACAGGTATATATACCTCTAGCAGCCTATTGGGCGTAGCAGCACGAACGACTCTGGGACTAGGTGAGCCGCATTGTTTGAGACGACCCGCGGCCAGTGTAGTTCCTTTCAGCATTTTATTATTTATTCCCTGTCCATTGTATTTCGGACAGATGTTGTATTTTACTTTCCTTATCGATAGTTGCTCATGTACTTGTGACACCGGGTTTCTGGGATGGGATTCAACAGATTTTTACTAATTGATATTATTTAAATTTGAATTCAAGTAGTGAACTTTTATTTATGAAAATGGAAGGAAAAACCTTAAATTTTCAAAAGTATTAAAAGAGGAATTAATTGATAATCTAGTTGGCTGGCCTGACAGAGGTGTCCGGCGCCACCACGACCCTTAGTGGATTTTGGATCGTGACAACATGGTATCAGAGCACTAGGTTCCCGTCGGTCTCACGAGTCATGAGCAAGTCTAGTAGAGTCTCGCGGATCGGTACGGAGACGTCTGTACTTATCCTCGGGAGGCTACAGGGCTGCTAGGAGTACTTCCCTTCTTGATTTCCTTTTCGTGCGGTTCGATTCCTTTGAGGCTTATGCCTTTGATTTCTTCCTACTCAATCTTACGCGAGCTGTTGTTATAAATTGAAAATTGAAGGATTGTAATGGCACTACAAATGTGGTGCGGGATGATTTTCCCGGTATAGTTGATTGGACTATAACAGTCGCATTTCGGAGGGATATTCTATTGTCTCAGCTCAGTAACAGAACTTCTAAGAGCCTTGAGGCTAGGCATAGGTTTCCATAATGCTTATGAGTGATTTATTCCGCAGTGTTGTTGTGATGGTAGGGTGGTTGCCCACGTGTCGGGGCAGTGAATGAATTGAAGGGAGGTTTACTCGGCGTGTAATCAAGGGATTCAGTATTTTATTCCCGACAGGGGAAAAGGCAGTCGGACTAAGAATGGTCAGGTGTGGGCTGGTGGAAGTAATGAGGCTTGGTATTTGTAAGCGTGGTTGAGCTTTCTTTTATGAGAGGGTGTCGTGGTCCTGATTGAACGTACTAAGTTGTTGGCGTTATAATCTGCTACAATTCGCCTTTATGGCAGGATATTGTGAACTAGTATTGGAGTTACGACTGTCAGATATTGCATGGTGCAGTGGTTTAAGATCGAATCAGAATTTCTAATGTTGACGGATCGATAAAGATGACCTTTGGAAAGGTTTAAAGTTAGTAGCAATGGTGGGTTCAAGTGCCACGAAGATAGATTTTATTTGAGGCAACAATTGAGCAGCAAAGTAAGAGGAAGGACATGTGGGAAGTGCCAGGCGATGTTTAAAATTTCGAGAAGGCCAAGTATGAGAAGCAAGGTCGAGTGACCGATTAAGGAGATGAGTTTCGCCAAAGTGGGAGAGTGGCGAGGGTTGCATATGGGCTTGGTAGTAGGATGACTACGCGCCTTAAAGAGAGTTTGGATTGAATTGGGGATTTTAATGATTGGTGATTGAAGCCTGCGGGTATGATGTGAAGTATGGGCTATTATGCGGCAGAAGATTGATATGGCGGAAAGGAGCTGCTTGAAATGGAGGAGGGTGCAGCATAACCCTGAATTTGGAAAGATGTTGCCGCGCATTTAATTGATGTCTGCG
>NW_017674020.1:0-19644 GCF_001879085.1 Nicotiana attenuata
ATCGACCCTAATCCTCAACTGATGGTAACCAGATCTCAAGTCGATCTTAAGAAAACACGTTGGGCACCCTGAAGCTGGTCAAAACAAATCATCAATCCTCGGCAATGTGTACTTATTCTTGATTGTGACCTTGTTCAATTGCCGGTAATCTATACATATCCTCATCGATCCGTCCTTCTTCTTAATGAACAACACCGGCGCAACCCAGAATGTNACTCCGGTTATGATAGTTGTCTTATGTGTTATGATAGAAAGGGGAGTATTTATGGACCTTTGAAAGGTTATTAGCCTAGTTCGGTGCGATCAGAGTCAGCTTGAGGTCTATGGATGGATTTAAATGTGAATGTGATCGAACAAATCATCAATCCTCGGCACCGGATACTTATTCTTGATTGTAACCTTATTCAATTGCCGGTAATCAATACACATTCTCATTGACTCATCCTTCTTCTTAACAAACAACACCGGCGCACCCCAAGGCGAAACACTGGGTCTAATGAAACCCTTCTCAAGCAAGTCTTTCAACTGCTCCTTTAACTTTTTCAACTCAGGCGAGGCCATACGATACGGCGAGATAGAAATGGGCTGAGTGCCCGGAGCCAAATCAATGCAAAAGTCAATATCCCTGTCGGGTGGCATACCCGGCAGGTCTGAAGGAAATACCTCAGGAAACTCCCGAACAACGGGCACGGAATCAATAGAAGGGACCTCAGCACTAGAATCGCGAACATAAGCCAAATAGGCCAAACACCCCTTCTCGACCATACGCCGAGCCTTCACATAAGAGACAACACTACGGGTAGAATGACCAGGAATCCCTCTCCACTCTAAACGAGGTAAACCCGGCAAGGCTAAGGTCACAGTCTTGGCATGACAATGCAAGATAGCGTGGTAAGGTGACAACAAGTCCATCCCCAATATAACATCGAAATCAACCATGTCCAGAAGCAACAAATCTACACGAGTCTCAAGACCTCCAATCACCACAATACAAGAATGATGGACTCAATCTACCACAATAGAATCACCCACCGGTGTAAAGACATAAACAGGAACACTCAAGGGATCACTAGGCATAACCAGGTACGGTACAAAATAAGATGACACATACGAGTATGTAGACCCTGGGTCAAATAACACTAAAGCATCTCTATCACAAACTAGAATGGTACCTGTAATAACTGCGTCAGAAGCCTCAGCCTCGGGCCTGGCTGGAAGAGCATAACATCAGGGCTGGGCCACACCACCCTGAACCACATCTCTGGGACGATTGCCGCTGGCTGGCCTCTACTTCTAGCGGCCTGAGCTCCACCTCTAGGACCTCTACCTCCACCTCTAGCACTTCTACCCCCACCTCTAGCTGGCTGGGCACCTGGTGCCTGAACCATAGCGCGGGAACCCTGCTGCTGCGACTGAGTACCCACCAATCTCGGACAATCCCTCCTGATATGACCATACTCACCACACTCATAGCATCCTCCTGAGTGCTGTGGCTGAGGAAACTGAGACTGACCCTGGCGACCTGAATGACCACCGCGAAAACTCTGGAGCGGGGGTGCACCGATAGGAGCTGGTGGCGCACTGTTGGGTTGCTGCTCAGAATACTGCATGTGAGAACCACGGCCACCTGAAGCACCGTGAGAAACCTGAAGTGCTGACTGAAAGGGCCTAGGAGGATGACCTCTACCATACGAATCCCTGCCTCCAGACGGGGCACCACCGAATCTGCCTGATTGACGGGGCCTCTTGTCTGCCCTGTGACCACCCCCCTGTGACAGAACCATCTCAACTCTCCGGGCCACATTGGCCGCCTCCTGGAAGGATATCTCACTCCCAGCCTCTCTAGCCCTCTGAAGACGAATCGGCTCAATAAGTCCATCAATGAACCTTCTCACTCTCTCCCTCTCAGTGGGAAGTATGATAAGAACATGATGAGCCAAGTCGATGAATCTGGTCTCATACTGAGTAACGGCCATAGAACCCTGCTGGAGACGCTCAAACTGCCTCCGATATGCCTCTCTGTGAGTGATGGGGAGAAACTTCTCCAGAAATAGCTGAGTGAACTGCTCCCAAGTCAAAGCTAGTGATCCGGCTGGTCTAGCCAAGCAATAATCTCTCCACCAAGTCTTGGCGGATCCAGATAAGCGAAAAGTAGCAAAATCGACCCCATTTGTCTTTACTATCCCCATATTCCTAAGAACCCCATGACAGTTGTCTAGATAATCCTAGGGATCCTCAGTAGATGCACCGGTGAAAGTAGTAGTGAAGATCTTGGTGAACCTGTCCAATCTCCACAAAGCATCGGTAGACATAGCTGCACTATCGCCGGTCTGAGCTACCACACGCGGCTGAACTGCCCCAACTGGCTGAGCTGCTGGAGTCTGAAACTGGGGAGCTACCTGCTCCGGAGTGCGAGTAGTAGGAGTCTGAGCTCCTCCTCCAGCCTGAGAGACGGCTGGTGCTACAGGAAGTAGACCTGCTCGGGTGACACTCTCCATAAGGCCAACTAGACGGACCAGAGCATCCTGAAGAACTGGGGTAGCAATAAACACCTCTGGGACCTGAGCTGGGCCCACCGGAACTGCTGGGGCCAGAACCTCATCATCAAAATCAAACTGAGGCTCCGCTACGGGTGCTGCTGCCCTGGGCTGAGCTCTGCCCCTACCTCGGCCTCTAGCACGGCCTCGGCCTCTGCCCCTCGCGAAAGCTGCTGGGGGCTCGGGCTGCTGATCAGCGGATGAGGAAGCGCGTGTTCTCGCCATCTACGAAAGAACAGAGTAGAAGTTTAATTTGCATTGAGAAACCAAACCGCACGACAAGAAAGAACAAATGTGAAGTTTTCCTAACTCGGTAGCCTCTAGGGGATAAATACAGACGTCTCCGTACCGATGCCTCAGACTCTACTAAGCTTGTCTGTGAATTGTGAGACCAATGTAACCTAGAGCTCTGATACCAACTTGTCACGACCCGGATTTCCCACCCTCGGGGGTCGTGATGGCGCCTACTCGTAGAAGCTAGGCAAGCCACGAAATGTAGAAATCTTAATTCGTTTTTTTTAATCCTTTTTTTACAACTTAAGATAAACAGGTGATCAACATTAAAATAATTGCGAAAGATGAAATCAAGCAGAAGACTTAGTCAAATTATACACTAAAATCAGTACAGAAATGCCAATCTATGCCTCTACCCAGAAACCGGTGTCACAATAACCACAGACTGTCTATGAGTGCTACATACGATGTCTGAAAAAGGAAATACAGTATGTCTCGGAAACAAGTGAAAACAGAACATAATCATAGATAGAAGAGAGCGTCGGGCCTGCGGACACCTGCAGGACTACCTCGGGCTCTCTGGCTGGACTGAAGGCTGGTTCCCAGAATGCTACTGCCCAAATGCTGCTCCGGTATCTGCACATAGCGGAAAGTGTAGTATCAGCACAACCGACCCCATGTGCTGGTAAGTGTCTGGCCAAACCCCGGCGAGGTATTGACAGGCTAGAACCAGACTCCAGATAAACCAGTGCAGTTATATAATATACGACGAAAAAATAGCAGGAATAAACAATTTAAATGGGAGGGGGTACATGCTACGGGGAAAACTGTCAAATCCAGCAGGAAATAAAAGAGATATGAGAGAACAACTCAAAATCTACAACAAAACAATAATAATACAGTTGCGGCGCACAACCCGATCCAATATAACATTTAACACTATTGCGGCGTGCAACCCGATCCAATATATATAGTATTGTTGCGGCGTGCAACCCGATCCAATATATAGTATTGTTGCGTTGTGCTACCCAATCCATATTTAATATTGTTACGGCGTGCAACCCGATCCATATTTAATATTGTTGCGGCGTGCAACCCGATCCATATATATATAATATCAACAACAACCATACCAAGTATCCCGGCAAGGGATCATATATAACTACTCTATCCCGGCAAGAAAGTGAACAGTAAAAAGAATAAGTACATCCCGGCAAGGGAGAATCAACTATATCCAATCTTATCTCAACTTCTATTCATCTCAGCTAACACCAATATTCAAATCATAAGTAATTTCCATGAAAATAACCTTAATCCTTTCTCAATATCGAGAATCATCAATTAAAGCATCCGTAGTATCATTTAAGAACACAACAAATTTCAATTTAAGACTCACGGTCATGCTCGAATCCAATGTATAGATACCCGTCACCATGCCTATACGTCGTACTCAACAAGTAGCAAATAGCAAATAGGACACAACTCCTAATCCCTGAAGCTAAGGTTAGACCGAACACTTACCTCGAACTTCCATGGCCAACTAAATCCTCAAACACCGCCTTTCCTTTCGAATTCGGCTCCAAATCAATTGTATCTAGACATAATCGACTTAATAACATCAATAAACGCCAAACAATCAAATTCCAATGCTTAATTATAACTTTCCAATCATTCTTTCCAAAAACCCAAAAATTGACCCCGGGCCCGCTTGGTCGAAACACGAGGTTCGGGCCAAAGTCCAATCACCTATTTACCCACGAGCCCGAATACATAATTTGTTCCAAAATTTGACCCCAAAACAATGTGTAAATCATAAATATATAAAAAGCCCTAACTCTACCCAAATCCCAAATTTTTTACCCTTAATCACATGATTTAAGCCTAGAAATCTGATGTTTGTTAATGGAAATTGAAGAACACGAGTCTAAGATTACATACCTATGAATTGGTAGTGAAATCCCCTTTCAAAAATCATCCAAATTGGAGCTGAAATGAAGAAGTTATGAAGTTTTGGTGTAATCCCGTAATGCTACTGTTTCTGGTCTTTTAAAATAACTAGGCAAAAAAACTCATCGCGTTCGCGACAAGCCCATCGCGTTCGCGTGAGTTAGGTCTGACAGACCTTCGCGATCACGGAGCTTTGGCTCCACAAGCATACATGTTCGCGGGCCAGTGGCCGCGTTCGCGATGAACAAATTGGTGACCCCTCCCCAGAACCATACGCGTTCGCGAGAGCAAGGACGCGTTCGCGAAGGGTCTCCCCCCATAGCTTCGCGTTCGCATCTCGAGCTTCGCTTTTGCGAAGAAGAAACCCGGCACCTGGGATATTTGCCTTAAGCGTTCGCAATTGGTCCCACGCGAACGCGAATAACAAAATCCCTGGGCACTGAACAATAGAAAACCTGCAATTTTTCACAAGTCCGAAACCTTCCGAATCACATCCGAAACACACCCGAGCCCTCGGGGATCAAAACCAGACATACGTACTAACTCAATAACATCATACGAACTTATCCGTGCGATCAAATCGCCAAAATAGCATCATAAACATCGAATTAAACCTCAAAATCCATGAATTCCTTCAAACTTCTTAAAACATCAAATTTTCCATTTAAAGTCCGAATCACGTCAAATGACATCCGTTTCTCACCAAATTTCACAAAATCATCTTAAATCATATATAAGACCTGTACCGGGTGCCGAAACCAAAATACGGGCCCGATACCAACATGTTCTAATCAAATTTCATTCCAAAATCCTTTAAACAATTTCAGAAAATAATTTTCTTTAAAAATTCATTTCTCGGGCTTAGGACCTCGGAATTTGATTCCGGGCATACGCCCAAGTCCCATATTTTCCTACGGACCCTCCAGGACTGTCAAATAACGGGTCCGGGTCCGGGATGCGCACGCAAATTGAGGTGATGCTGAAAGAGGTTTTTAAGGCCTCGAAACGCAAAATTTAATTTAAAAACAAGTGATAACCCTTCCGGGTCATCACATCCTCCACCTCTAAAACAACCGTTCATCCTCGAACAAACAGAAGAAGCAAGTACCTGAGTCGGGTAAAAGATGAGGATAACGGCTCCGCATATCGGACTCGGACTCCAGGTCGATGCCTCAGCAGGCTGACCTCTCTACTGAACACGAATAGAAGGAAAACTCTTCGATCTCAACTGACGAACCTGCCGATCTAGAATAGCTACCGGATCCTCCTCATAAGACAAGTTCTTGTCCAACTGGACAGTGCTGAAATCAAACACGTGGGATGGATCGCCGTGATACTTCCGAAGCATGGACACATGAAACACTGGATGCACAGCTGATAAGCTCGGCGGCAACGCAAGTCTATAAGCCACCTCTCCCACTCGATCAAGAATCTCAAACGGGCCAATGAACCTAGGTCAAAGCTTGGCCTTCTTCCCAAATCTCATCACGCCCTTCATAGGCGACACTCGAAGCAATACCCGCTCACCGACCATGAATGCCAAATCACGAACCTTGCGGTCGGCATAGCTCTTTTGCCTGGACTGAGTTGTAGGAAGCCTATCCTGAATAATCCTGACCATGTCCAAGGCATCCCGAACCAGATCCGTACCCAACCACCGAGCCTCTCCCGGCTCAAACCATGCAACCGACACCGCCTACCATACAAAGCCTCATAAGGAGCCATCTGGATACTCGACTGGTAGCTGTTGTTATAGGCAAACTCTGCTAAAGGAAAAAACAGACACAAGCTCGGAGCATATCCTCCGAAATCTGAATAGTCCGCTCGGACTGCCCGTCCGTCTAAGGATGAAACTTTGTGCTCAACTCAACCCGTGTGCCCAACTCTCGCTAAACTGCTTTCCAAAAATGTGAGGTAAACTGCGTACCTCGATCCGAAATGATAGACACGGGCACACCATGAAGACGAACAATCTCCCGGATGTAGATTTCAGCTAACCTCTCAGAAGGATAAGAGAATGCCACAGGAATGAAATGTGCTGACTTGTCAGCCTATCAACAATAACCCACACTGCATCGAACTTCTTCTGAGTCCCTGGGAGTCCAACAACGAAGTCCATAGTGATACACTCCCACTTCCACTCAGGAATCTCAATTTTCTTGAACAAACCACCGGGCCTCTGATGCTTGTACTTAACCTGCTGACAATTCAAACACCGAGCCACATATGCAACGATATCCTTCTTCATTCTCCTCCACCAATAATGCTGCCGCAAATCCTGATAAATCTTTGCGGCACCCGGATAAATAGAGTACCGGGATCTATGGGCCTCCTCTAAAATCAACTCTCGAAGCCCATCCACAGTAGGCACACAAACTCGACCCTGCAATCTCAAAACTCCATCATCACCTAGGGTAACCTGCTTGGCACCTCCGCGCTGCACCGTGACTCTAAGGACACCCAAATGAGGGTCATCATACTGCCGATCTCGGATACGCTCCAATAATGAAGAACAAGCGACTGTGCGAGCTAACACACGACTGGGCTCAGAAACATCCCACCTCACGAACTGATTGGCCAAAGCCTGAGTATCC
Organism: Nicotiana attenuata; assembly: GCF_001879085.1. Taxonomy (NCBI): domain Eukaryota; kingdom Viridiplantae; phylum Streptophyta; class Magnoliopsida; order Solanales; family Solanaceae; genus Nicotiana; species Nicotiana attenuata. Next base: position 7,313 of record NW_017674020.1, read on the forward strand.
AACGCAAGCGGTCTCTCACCGACCGGAATATAAGGTAGACTGCCCATACCGGCTGACTTCCTACTCAGGGCATCGGCCACCACATTGGCCTTTCCCGGGTGATATCATAGTCTTTCAACAACTCCAAGCACCTTCTCTGCCTCAAATTCAACTCTTTTTGCTTGAACAAATACCGTAGACTCTTGTGATCCGTGAACACCTCACATGCCACGCCTTACAGATAGTGCCTCCAAATCTTCAACGCGTGAACAATGGCTGCTAGCTCCAAATCATAAACCGGATAGTTCTTCTCCTGAATCTTCAGCTGCCGTGAAGCATAGGAAATGACCTTGCCATCCTGCATCAACACTGCACCAAGTCCAATACGAGATGCATTACAATAAACTGTATAAGGCCCTGAACCTGTGGGCAAAACCAATACCGGTGTCGTAGTCAAAGCTGTCTTGAGCTTCTGAAAGCTCGCCTCACACTCATCCGACCATCTGAACTGGGCACCCTTCTGGGTCAACCTGGTCATCGGGGCTGTGATAGATGAAAACCCCTCTACAAACCGACGATAGTAGCCTGCCAAACCCAAGAAACTCCGGATCTCTGTAGCTGATACTAGTCTAGGCCAGTTCTTGACTGCCTCAATCTTTTTAAGATCAACCTGAATACCCTCTGCTGACACAACATGACCCAGGAATGCAACTGAACTCAACCAGAACTCACACTTCGAAAACTTGGCGTACAACTGACTGTCCCTCAGAGTCTGAAGAACCACTCTAAGATGCTGCTCGTGCTCCTCCCGACTGAGTGAATAGATCAAAATATCATCAATGAAGACTATCACGAATGAATCCAAGTAAGGCCTGAACACTTGGTTCATCAAATCCATGAAAGTTGCTCGGGCATTTGTCAACCCGAATGACATCACCAAGAACTCATAATTGCGGTACCGAGTGTGGAAAGCTGTCTTAGGGACATCGGATGCCCTAATAATCAACTGATGGTAGCCAGATCTCAAGTAAATCTTTGAAAATACCTTGGCACCCTGAAGCTGATTGAACAAATCATCAATCCTCGACAACGGATACTTATTCTTGATTGTAACCTTATTCAATTGCCGATAATCTATACACATTCGCATCGACCCATCCTTCTTCTTTACGAACAACACCGGCGCACCCCAAGGCGACGCACTGGGTCTAATGAAACCCTTTTCAAGCAAGTCTTGCAACTGCTCCTTCAACTCTTTCTACTCAAGCAGGGCCATACGATTCGGTGGTATAGAAATGGGCTGAGTTCCTGGAGCCAAATCAATGCCAAAGTCAATATCCCTGTAGGGTGGCATACCCGGCAGGTCTGAAAGGAATACCTCAGGAAACTCACGAACAATGGGCACAGACTCAATAGAAGGAACCTCAGCGCCAGAATCACGAACATAAGCCAAATAGGCCAAATACCCCTTCTTGACCATACGCCGAGCCTTCACATAAGAGATAACACTGCAGGTGGAATGACCAGGAGTCCCCCTTCACTCTAAACGAGGCAAACCCGGCAAGGCTAAGGTCACAGTCTTGGCATGACAGTCCAAGATAGCGTGGTAAGGTGATAACCAGTCCATCCCTAATATGACATCGAAATCAACCATGTCCAGAAGAAGCAAATCTACATGAGTCTCAAGACCTCCAATCACAACTATGCATGAACGATAGACTCGATCTACCATAATAGAATCACCCATCGGTGTAGACACATAAACAAGAGCACTTAAAGAATCACTAGGCATGACCAGGTACGGTGTAAAATAAGATGACACATAGGAGTGTGTAGATCCTGGATCAAATAAAACTGAAGCACCTGTGCTACAAGCCAGAACAGTACCTGTAATAACTGCATCGGAAGCCTCAGCCTCGGGCCTGGCTGGAAGAGCATAACATCGGGGCTAGGCCCCACCACCCTGAAGTACATCTCTGAGACAGCCTACTGCTGGCTGACCTCCACCTCTAGCAGCCTGAGCTCCACCTCTAATACCTCTACCTCCACCTCTAGCACCTCCACCTCTACCCTTAGCTGGCTGAGCGGGCTGTGGAACACTCGGTGCTTGAACCATTGCATGGGAACCCTGATGCTAAGAGCTACTCGGTGTTTGAGGGCAATACTTAGCAGTGTGCCTTGTGTCGCCACAAGTAAAACAAGCCCTCGGCTGCTGGGGCTGACGACCCGAAAAACTCTAAAGCGTCGGTGCACTGATAGGAGCTGGTGGTGCACTGTAGGACTGCTGATCAGCATACTGCATATGGGGACCACGGCCACCTGAAGCGCCGTGAGAAACCTGAAGTGCTGACTGAAAAGACCTAGGAGGATGGCCCCTACCATACGAATCCCTGACTCCAGATGAGGCACCACTGAATCTGCCTAAATGACGAGGCCTCTTGTCCGACCCATGACCACCTCCCTGTGACAGAACCATCTCCACTATCTTGGCCACATTGGCCGTCTCCTGAAAAGAAATCTCACTCCCTGTCTCCCTAGCCATCTGAAGTCGAATAGGCTGGATAAGTCCCTCAATGAACCTCATCACCCTCTCTCTCTCGATGGGAAGTATGACAAGAGCATGACGTGCCAAGTCGATGAATCTAGTCTCATACTGAGTAACGGTCATAGAACCCTGCTGGAGACGCTCAAACTGCCTCCGATAGGCCTCTCTCTGAGTGATAGGGAGAAACTTCTCCAGAAATAGCTGAGTAATCTGCTCCCAAGTCAAAGTTGGTGATCCGGCTGATCTAGCCAAGCAATAATCTCTCCACTAAGTCTCCGAAGACGTAGCTGATTTATCACCAGCCTGTGCTGCTGCTCGCTGAAGAAGCGGTACGTGACCATGCCATTCGCAAAGGAACAAAGTGGAAGTTTAACTAGCATTGAGAAATAGCGTCGCACGACAGGAAAGAATATATGTGAAGTTTTTCCTAACTCTGTAGCCTCTAGGGGATAAATACAGACGTCTCCGTACCGATCTCTTAGACTCTACTAAGCTTGTCTGTGAGTTGTGAGACCTATGTAACCTAGAGCTCTGATACCAACTTGTCACGACCCGGATTTCCCACCCTCGGGAGTCGTGATGGCGCCTACTAGTGAACGCTAGGCAAGCCAATCAACTAAATTATTTGCTTTGTTCCTATTTTTTTTAAATTTGTTAACAGTTATAATCCAACAGTTGATAATCAGCAAAATTTAACAAGCGGAAGACCTAATTTCAAGTTTAATAATACTGCTAATACCATTCCATAACAATACTACCCAAGATTGGTGTCATAGCTTCACAGATTGTCTAAGATTACTACAAATAAAGGTCTGAAAGAAATAATACAACACTGTCTCTGGAGATAGAAGAAAGAAACGGGAGTAATATCTAGAAGGAGACGTCATGGCCTGCGCACGCCTGCAGGACTACCTCGGGTCGCCTGATGGACCAAAAGCAGCAACCTCACTGCGGTCCGAAATCTACAACACTGGGATCTGCACAAAAGAGTGCAGAGTGTAGTATCAGCACAACCGACCCTATGTGCATGTAAGTGCCTAGCCTAACCTCGGCGAAATAGTGACGAGGCTAGGACCAGATTACCAAGAATAAACCTGTGCAGTTAAATCATATACAGCGGAACAATACAAGCAGAAATGTACAGCTAAGGATGGGAGGGGGAAGCATGCTGCGGGAACATCGAATAATAACAGAAGAACAACAAATAAATATAAGGATCACCACAGTTCAACTGAAGATAGGAAGGGGGATCATGCTGCGGGGTACAACAAGTATCAACAGAAAAACCAACAATCAAATGTAGAGAAACCATAATTCATTTATTAATAAAAATCAGAAAAATTGAAAACAAGTGCACGGCATCACCCTTCGTGCTTTAACACTCTCTCACCAAAACAATACACGGCATCACCCTTCGTGCTTTAACACTCTCTTACCAAAACAATGCACGGCATCACACTTCGTGCTTAACACTCTCTCACCAAAACAATGCACGGCATCACCCTTCGTGCTTTACACTCTTCCTCGCCCAAGCAACAATCACAAAGCAATTTGGGCAAGGGAATCAATAACATCTCATTAACATCAAGTATCAACATGCAATCAGTAAGTAAGCGTAAAAGAACACCATAACTCAATTACCAGTAAAATCAGGAAAATCAAGGACAAGTGCACGGCATCACCCTTCGTGCTTTTACTCTCGTCCTCACCATGAAAACCAGTATAATCACCCTTCGTGCTTTTACCTCACATAATCCCTCATATAAAGGCACGGAATTGTACATCTTGTGCCACGGCATCACCCTTCGTGCTTTACACTCTTCCTCACGAAAATAATGCATGACATCACTCTTCGTGCTTTAACACTCTTCCTCGCCCAAACAACAAGGACAAACAATAAGGGCAAGGAATCAAATAGAATCATAATAAAATTCCGGCAAGGGAACAACATCAATATCAACAACATCCCGGCAAGGGTACAATATTAAAGCAACAACGTCCCGTCAAGGGAACAATACCATAATCCTCTTCTCTTTTTCACATTTACTTCACCACTTGATTCACAACTTGAGACAATGCTCTATAAGGTGCAATTTCCAATTTTTCTTTCACAATTCACTTCAAAACTTGAGCCAACGCTCCTCAATGTTCACATACCACCAATTACTTCCACAAACTTTGCCCAACAATAAAAATCATCACAAAGAGGCATGAAAAATACAAACAGAGTCATAATAATCATAATATAAGACTCACGGGCATGCTTGGCACCAACGTATAGATACTCGTCACCATGCCTATACGTCGTACTCAACAAATAAACACATAGCAAATAGGACACAACTCCTAATCCCAAGCTAAGGTTAGACCAAACACTTACCTCGATGCCATGAACACAATTCACGTTTCAATTATTGCTTTACGCCTTGATTCCACCACCACTTCGCTCGTATCTAGTCAGAAGTTACATAATTACATCAATAAACGCTAAATGAATCAATTCTAATGCATGAAGATGAGTTTTCTAAAGTTTTACCCAAAAAGTCAAAAATCGCCTCCGGGCCCACATGGTCAAAACCCGAGGTTCGAACCAAAACCCGATTATCCATTCCCCCACGAACCCAAGTATATAATTTATTTTGAAATCAGACCTCAAATCGAGGTCCAAATCCCCATTTTTTGAAAAAAACCTAGGTTCTACCCAAAATACCCAATTTCCCCATGAAAATCATTGATTTGAAGTTGAAATCATGTTAAAAGATGTTAATGATTGAAGGAAACGAGTTAAAAGTGACTTACAATCGATTTGGAAGAAGATTTGTTCTTGAAAAATCGCCCTAGGGAGTTCTTGAAAAAACGAACAGGAATGTCGCATTTGCGACTTCGCATTTGCGACACATAGGTCGCATTTGCGGCCTCAAGCATGACAAGCACACATCGCATTTGCGAAGGGACACTCGCATTTGCGAGGCCGGAATTGCGAGGAAACATCTCGCATTTCCGAGGAAGGGCAGGCCTGGGCTGGTTCGCATTTGCGACCAAGCCCTCGTATTTGCGGTATCGCATTTGCGAGCCTGCAGGCCTGATCACACCAGCAATAAAACCTAAAATTTCCAAGTCAAAAATCCACCCCGTGGCCTATCCAAAACTCACCCGAGTCCTCGGGGCTCCAAACAAAACATGCACACCAAACTATAAACATCATACGGGCTCGCTCGTGTATTCAAATCACTAAAATAACATCAACAACTATGAATTTAGCATCAAAATCATGAAATTTCCTTAAGAACTTCAAATTTCCAATTTTCTCAAAAACGATCCGTTTCACGTCGTTTCAAGTCCGTTTCTTACCAAATTTCACGGACTTATCTTAAATCACATATAAGACCTGTACCGGCCGCCGGAACCAAAATACGAGGCCGGTACCATCGAGTTTAAATCACAATTCATTTCCAAATCTCATGAAAAATTTCAGAAAACAATTTTCTTTAAAAATTCATTTCTCGGGATTGGGACCTCTGAATTCGATTCCGAGCATACGCCCAAGTCCCATATTTTCCTACGGACCCTCCGGGACCGTCAAATCTCAGGTCCGGGTTCGTTTACACAAAATATTGACCGAAGTCAACTTAATTCATTATAAAGCCAAATTTTATCATTTTTCACAGATTTTCACATATAGACTTTCCGGCTACGCGCCCGGACTACGCACGCAAATCGAGTTGATGCTGATAGAGGTTTTTAAGCCCTCGAAACGCAGAATTTAATTTAAAAACAAGTAATGATCCTTTTGGATACTCACAATTCTGCTTGCTGATGTTGTTATTTTATCTTTTTTCACTGCTTTTTCTTTGTCGTCACTGCTGCGTATACTCCTCACTGCTGCTATTTTTTTCTTCTTTCAATGTTCTTCTATTTTCCTTATATTGTGTTTAATGTATAATTCTCAAGTCCTACTTGTAAGTTGTTGTTTGATATTTATTTTTGCTTGCAAAAAATATCCAAAATTAATATTGAAAACCGAAAAAAGTAGAAGAATCCTCACACTCTTGGAAAAAGAAGTTTTGCTTGAGTTCTCTCTAAGTTGGTGTGTAACTAGCAAATCATGGCAAAAAAAATTTCAGTTTTGGCTCTTGTTTAGTTCATGACATTTTCGGATAGTCGTATTTACTAAGGAAACTCTGCCGAATATTTCAAAAATTTAGAGAGTTAGAAAATTTTCAAGTTATCAAATTGGTCATAAATTACTTTGTGATTCAATTATCTTAAAATTATTTTTGTTTAATTATCTATGATTGAATTTTGTAGGTGCAACAATTGCGGATGAAAGCAGTGATGAAGACCTTACTTGAGTGTTATTGATCGTTGTTAGACTTTCCATCGTGCAAATTAAAAGTCATCTATTTTGACTTTCGAATTGTTGATCAAACAATGTATTCATATTTTAATTTTATATATGGATAATGCTAGTTGGATATTTTAATCTTATTTCGTGGTTTATGTACGTTATGGTGTATAAAATTTTATTGCGTAGGAAAATATTCCTCATTTTGCTTCCATAAATATTAGAAATTAAAATTGTTGTAATAGACAATATAACTGTTCCAATAAACCTAGCAAACAACAATGGCAGCGCTCCAATAACCGTTGCAATAGGATACAGGTAATTGTTCCAATATATAACGAAGCCGTTGCAATATATCATGAAAACCATCGCAATAGACTTAAAAAATGGTTAGTATAATTATAACACAATGGTTTATAAACGTCCCAACATAACAGAAAACTGTTCCCATAGATTGATCAATGGTAGCAGTTTCAAAATTGTTACAATAGCCCTTTACGGAGATGGTTTTGAAACCGTTACAATTAACCGTTCCTGTTGACCTATTGTAACGCTGAATCTTACAACGCGTCCAAAACCGTCCCATTAGCCCTAAAAGGACGGTTATAGTATCTATTGCTACGGTTTTAAAAGGGTTGCCATAGGTTTAATTTCTAGTAGTGCATGAATCTATGATACATAAATTTGGGAGATAAATAAAGTATAAAACATCTATAATTTTACACGTAAAGTTATGCACAAACTAATTGTGATAAATGACAAAATTAGGACAATTCTCATATATAAATATGACAAGTCTTTTTATGTGCTCGTAGAACTCGTTTTTGCCAACTTTTCACATATAAGTAATTTTATTAAAATTTTAAATATTATAATTTTATCTAGTTATAGAGTTGTTTCTTTGAAGATTTATATTTTAGAATGAATTGAGTCCCAATAGAAAAAGGTTACTTCATCCAAGTCCAACATTATATTTATACCCATTATTAAATTGCTGCATAAAGGAAATATTAATTTAAAGGGCAAAAAAGTCGATCAACATTTAAGGGATATTTTTGTCTCTTAACATTTAGCTTCCTAACATTCGTGCTTTTTAATATATATATATATATATATATATATATATATATATATATATATATATATATATATATATATATATATGTAGTCGTGATGGCTTTCCTTCAAATTTACCAGTAAAACATAATCGTTTCAAATCAATTGAATGTTAAGCAGTTAATACAAAATACTTCATAATCATCCCAGAACCCGATGTCACAAGTGCATAAGCAATTTCTAAGAAATCGAATAAAGTACAGTAACTCTCCGGAACACAAATTGGACAGAAAGTAAATACAATGCTGAGAGAGAGACTATACTAGCTGCGGGTCGCCTCGAGAAATACAGCTCACCTAGTCTCCGTATCATCCATGCTGCTATGCCCAGTAGGCCAATAGTAATACATGTGCATGTGCAACAAAATGTACAGCAAGTGTAGCATGATTACAAAAACAACGTGTACTTAGTAATTATCCTGCCTAATCATGAAGAAGTAGAGACGAGATGAAAACATCGACACTTACTAATGGTCCAGTAATAATATTATTCATGCGATGAATCACAGATTTATTAAGAACGACAGTAAATTCAAATGAGCCACGAAACAGGTAAAAGTTCCTTTCTATTAAAAGTCTCCGGATTCCTAATCCATTAATTAACAATTATCTCAAGTCGGGGAGAGCAGATATCAATCTCAATATATCTCAAGGCAGGCAATACAAGCATGCGCAACTCATGCCGAGGTCGTACGGCCCGATCCAACATAAAATATAAAATGTGCACTGTCGAGGGTCAAACAGCGCGAACCATATATGCATTTATTACCCCGCTCGCGAATAATACGTGCGACGCGGTCAAAATTAAATAAACAATCACCCTGCTCGCGAATCATACATGCGACGCAAGTACACATAGAAATACATGCTCAAACAGCAAATTAAGAATTTATCGGGGAACATTTATCCAAATTAAAGCCAATTCCTTTTAACGATTTAAGAAAATGATCGTTTAATCCTCTTAGAAATTCATTTACCAATTCGATAGGATTTAAGAAATTCAACTGTCAATAAAGATCACAGATATTCCAAGTATAGCATGCTTTTCGGGTCCTAGACTACCCGGAGTTACACAATATTAGTAGCTACGCACGACTCTCGTCTCCTCGTGCGTATGTAGCCCCCACAAATAGGATCACATAACCAATTATTTCACCTATGGGGACAATTCCCTCTTACAAGGTTAGAAAGGAGAACTCACCTCGCTCCGAAATTTCCATAACCGGCTTCAAGCCCTTCAACCGACTCAATTGATATGACACCACGCCCCAAAACTATTCAAACAACGGGCAAACCAATAAAATAAAGATTCTACTCTAATAATTGTAATATTGCAAATTATAATAAGTTCCCAACTCCGCTCGAAAAGTTGACCAAATATACCCTCGGCCCCACGTGCCCGGATTCCGAAATTTCTCGAAGATAAATTCCACCCATAGCTTTACTAACTCAAATATACAATTTGCTCTATTTTCAAATGCTCAAATCAAGGTAAAAGTCCAAATTCCTAAGGTCTTCCCCCAAAAATCACAAAATTATAACTAATTTTCCATGTCTAAATTCCATGTAAGATCACATATTTAACTCAAAAATAGGAAGAAATCACTTACGCTACCAAATCCCTTCCTTTGAGTACTCCCAAAATCGTCCAAGCAAATGAAAAAAATGAAAGAAAATGGGTCCAAAACTCGTTGTTTAAAAACAAATCTGCCCAGGCTTCATCGAGTTGTACCTTGCGCTGTTGCGCAGGTTGTAATATCCTATTAAAGTTTTCCCCTGCTGTACACCCTTTGTTGGAAAAAAAAAAAAAATATCCAAATGACAAACACGTTTTGAAGATTTAAGAAACTAGACTCGAAGATCTTTATTTTGATAGGTTGCACACCATATAATTCATTATATATATTCCGAGAATATGACCTTCTAAAATCGGCTCCATGCATCAGATAATTCTGTCGAAACTGCTCCACCAGCCATCTTCAATCGATCAATAACTTTCTGATAAAATGTCCAAATCAATGAATGGTTTAACTTTTCTGGCAACTAGAAATGCAAAGGGAAACAAACTTTTATGTTTTGCAAATTTTCAGATTCCTTATAGATTTCGAGAATATAAAGCTAACAAAATTCGGCTCCGCGATTGCACTAGTTGCAGTCAAAAAAGCTTTTCCCTGCAAGAAAATTTCAGCAACTCTTGGGGTCCGAAATTCATTCTGTTAACCTTCCGAAATCCACCCGAGGCCTCCGGGACCTTAACCAATTATACAACATGTCCTCAAAACGTGATACGAAACTCGCTCGAGGCCTCAAATCATATCAAAACAACGTCGAAATTCATGAAATCGTACTCCAATCAAATTTAATGACTTTGAAAATATCAAACTTCTACATTCGATGCCCGAACCCCGTCAAATCACGTCCGATTGACCTCAAATTTTACACGACACAAGTCGATACAGAACCTACTGGAACCTTCAGATCCCGATTCCGAGGTCCCCGTTTAGTCTGAAAATCCAAATTTAGTCAATTTCTTTCAACTTTGAAGCTTCCGAATTGGAGAAATTCCCTTTCCAAATCACTCCTCGAATTCCCCGGAATTCAATTCCGACCATGCGTACAAGTCATATACTGAAGTGGAAGTTTCATTGTGCGCCCAACTACTGACGACGCGCTAAGCTCAAAACGACCGGTCGGGGTCGTTACATTCTCTCCACATTAAACAATACGTTCGTCCTCGAACGTGCTAAGAAATGTGTTGGGGTTGTCCGAAATCACTGTTTTAACCCTCGAGCACCTACCCGTGCTACCACAACTCAGCTGGCACCCTAAGCTCGATCAATCTGAAGATATCCTTTCTCACTTAAGCAAATAAGCCTTAGAGCCCAATTCCTACATCCGGAATTCTCTGCCAGGCCTGTTCCAACATACGCTCACCGTCAAACAACCACCCCCAGCACCAAAAAACATGACTGCATACCTTAGCTGAATTCACACCTTGCACCACTTTTCTCACAGGACCACAATAACATTCTCTGATCAAATTAGTTAAATTCCACGAATCTGCTGCTCATTGCACCTCATGACCTACATATGTTCTGCTCTAACTCTTAAATACCGCCAAGACGGAGAGGTGTGTAGAAATTCTCATATCCACTGCCGAATCAACAAATTCTGACAAGAACCATCACCTCATTCTGAACCAAAATAATGATCTTAGCTCCTTAATATACTTCATATAATCAGATTGCACTGATCCTAAATCCAATGATCTCGTCTCACCCAGTAACGAACCGCTCAGGCAATAAGCCACCCCGGACATGATCAAAAGTTCTCATATGATGCCACAATGTGCCAATAGGCTATGAACTCGAACGTGAACAAAAGGAAAACTAATTCTGGAAGGAACTACTAACTCACGCACTAATATGGACTTTCCTTAGAAAATAGGAAGCAAGGCATACAAAAATAGCAATATAGAAAACTGTATTCAACATCAAACACTGTTGCGGCGTGCGACCCGATCCAAATAACATACCCATGGAGGCGTGCCATCCAATCCACACATAGAATTCACATAAGGAGATATACATCGAGCTAAATTGCTCATTACGATAAAATATCGAATATCGGTCACAAGCACGCTAAGTGCATAATACCATCCTAGGGAGACATATAGTGCATAGGCTACAAAACTCAAGCACAACTGAGGTGCGATATACGATCTGAATCTCGAGAGCCATCCTGCTCATATAGCATCATCGCTACGAGGAACTTCAACATATAAGAAATTTACCAAGCCGTTTCGCAACTCACACGGCACAATAGCATTACATGAAGTAGCCAGAGAACGATTACAATCCAATGCCCGAATACTCCTCCATAAGGAGAGCTATGCTGAAACGAACACATTCGGCCCGATATAGAGCCCATATTCATATTTAAATCCAAATCATAGACTCAAGCCGATTTGTGATCAATCTCGAACTAGCCAATAATCTTTTCTGGGTCCATAATAACCCCTTTTCCCATAACACACAAGAACAACCATCATAACCGAAGTAAATCCTCCACGGTCCATAACCTAATAAGCTGAGTGCCCTCCAGGCATTAAATCCTCAAACCATATCGCCCACATCTTAATACTTGGTTTCATCCTCCAATCAATCAAGTGACTACATGCCACACTTTATACAATCTTCCCGTGGGACACGCTCCCACGATCTTCAGTAAACAGATAACAAGCCTACACATCCAGGCTACAGGCTGCACTAATGCTGAAAAGCGATCAAGAATCCACAACCAGGATGCAAGGCTCTCTCACAAAACACCGATCCCAGGTGACGCTGTC
>NW_017674020.1:19669-29442 GCF_001879085.1 Nicotiana attenuata
GAGCTCGTGACATCCTTGTCAACACCAAACCGCAACCTTGATCCTCACTTCCAATTCCATACCACCCACTGCGCCCAACATGCCAATCTCTAAGTAGTGGTCTAAGCTACCAATCATTTGCATAATTTGCTGGAGGAACTGATTACTACCACCAATAAGCCAATTCAACTATGGATAACCAGTCTATCTTCTTCCAATTTATCCTTGATTGCCTTAGAAATAATAATAACTCCATTCAACACATAACACACTTCATCCGCACTCATCCCGGATGACCGTGAATCTCGAGACCATGCTGTCTCAAACCCCACGAACCATTTCATACCTCCCAATTGCTACACTGTAGGTCAAAACATCATAGAACATTCTGGGCACCTTCTCATAAGCTTCTACAAATCTTGATTCTCAACTGTACCTATAGGCTCGAAATCATTAGGCACCACACTTTATCCCCTTGAATCCACTAGGACCGTTATTGAGAGCCATCCGCTCTGACTTGGCCCCAAATATAATCAACTCCATGAATCTTCTAGCACATGAATACCCTCTCGACGAAGCACCCGGCCGAATCATTTTCCTTGAAACCCGCACTTATACAGGGCATAAATCTTGATTCTTTCCCCAAGTATGAGCATGAGCCAATAAGGCCAACCATAGCACACCTTTAACAATTCTTTTGCTCAGATTACCACTTATGTTCTTTTCCCATAGCTGAATTAACCCATCAATATGCTAATACCCAGAAACCTCGCAAGTAGTTAACCATGCAACCAAATCATAGGAGGTGGGGCTCTCCCACTTAGCTTGAAGCCACTATTACACAACTCTGGAATTCGCCAGGATTCTTTTCTCTTATTGACACAACCTTGCGCAATCAACCGCCAAAATTCTCGGAATCTTTCCGCAAAACCCCCTTTTATACTCCGAATCATCAACCAAATTCGCACAACCGATCACTTTGCTGTATAACCAATAGAATTCTTTGCAGAATCTTCGCCAACCATGCGACCGCCGATCTGCTCACTGGAGATAACTTGCCTGTGGAATTTATGTGCCGACATCTTCCAACGCTGCTGCACGGGGTACAATCACAATGACATAAATAACACATCCTGAGTCCGAGCTCACTCTCTAGCTGCACAAGTCCATTCACCCCTCGTGGACATCAATTAAATGTGCGACAACATCCTTCCAATTCAAAGTTATGTTGTATCCTTCTTCATTTCAAGTAGCTCCTTTCCGTTATATCAAATCTCCTGCCGCATAATAGCCCATACTTCAAATTAGATCCGTAGACCCCAATCATCAATCACTAAAATTCCCAAGTCATTCCAAACTCTCCTTAAGGTGCGTAGTCATTCTAACACAAAGTCCATATGCAACTTCGCCACTCTCCCACTTTGGCGGAACTCACCCCTCTAATCGACCACTCGACCTTTGCTTCTTATACCTGGCCTTCTAGAAATTTTAACCACCACCTGACACTCCCCACATGTCCTTCCTTATCCTTTGCTGCTCAGTTGTCGCCTTAATAAAATCTATCTTCGTAGCACTTGTACCCATAAATCGCTACTAACTTTAAACCTTTCCGGAGATCATCTTTCTCGAGCCGTCGACATTAGAAACACCGATTCAATCCTGAACCACCGCACCCCGCAATATCCAACAGTCGTTTCTCCATTATTATTTCATAATATCCTACCCTAAAGGCGAATTGCAGAAGACCATAACACCGGCGAACTTAACACATACAATCGAGGACGACGACACTACATCACAGATAAAAATTCCACCACGCTAGAAATTACCAAGTTTCGTTACTCCATCACCCCAAATCTGGACATTCATAGGCCAATTGCTTTTCCTTCGCCAGAAGTGAAATATCATATCTCTGAATCGTGCACTGAGTAGATTTCCTTTCAACTCATTCACCGCCCCAACACATAGGCAAGTCTCCTACCATCAAGTCAATGCTGTGTGATAACCAATCGCGAGCATCATAGCAACCTGTGCATAGCCTCCAAGCTCTTAGAAGCACAACTATCGAGCCGAAACGATAGAAAAATCCTTCCGCAAAGCGACGACAATAGCTCACCCAACTACACCGAGAGAAACATCCCGCACCACATCTGTAGTACCATTAGAATTCTTCAATTCTTGATTTATAACAAGTGGTTCGCATCGCGTATGATTGAGTAGGAAGGAAACAAGGGCATAGGCCTCAAGGAATCAAGTCGCACGATGAGGAAATCAAGAAGGGAAGTGCTCCTAACAGCCCTGTAGCCTCCCGAAGATAAGTACAGACGTCTCTGTACCGATCCGCGAGACTCTACTAGACTTGCTCATGACTCGTGAGACCTAAGGGAACCTAGTGCTCTGATACCATGTTGTCACGACCCAAATTCCACTAAGGGTCGTGATGGCGCCGGACACCACTGTCAGGCAAGCCAACCAAAATACTTAATTAAATTCTCGTTTTAATACTCTTGAAAACTATGACTTTCCTTCAAATTTTCCAGTAAAAGATAATCGTTTCAAATCAATTCAATGTTAAGCACTTAATACAAAATACTTCATAATCATCCCAGAACCCGGTGTCACAAGTGCATGAACAATTTCTAAGAAATCGAATAAAGTACAGTAACTGTCCGGAACACAAATTGGACAGAAAGTAAATATAATGCTGAGAGAGAGAATATACTAGCTGCGGGTCACCTCGAGAAATACAACTCACCTAGTCTCCGTATCATCCATGTTGTTACGCCTAGTAGGCCACTAGTAATACTTGTACCTATGCAACAAAATGCACAGCAAGTGTAGTATGAGTACGAAAACAACGTGTACTCAGTAAGTATCCTGCCTAATCTCGAAGAAGTAGAGACGAGATGACAACATCGACACTTACTAATGGTCCAATAATAATATTATTCATGCGATGAATCACAGATTTATTAAGAACGACAGTAAATTCAAATGAGCCACGAAACAGGTAAAAGTTCCTTTTTATTAAAAGTCTCCGGATTCATAATCCATTAATTAACAATTATCTCAAGTCGGGGAGAGCAGATATCAATCTCGATAAATCTCAAGGCAGGCAATACAAGCATGCACAACTCATGCCGAGGTCATAGGGCCCGATCCAACATAAAATGTAAAATGTGCACTACCGAGGGTCGAACGGCGCGAACCATAGATGCATCTATTATCCCGCTCGCGAATCATACATGTGACGCGGTCAAACTTAAATAAACAATCACCCTGCTCGCGAATCATACATGCGACGCAAGTACACATAGAAATACATGCTCAAACAGCAAATAAAGAATTTATCGGGGAACATTTATCCATTAAAAGCCAATTCCCTTTTAACGATTTAAGAAAATGAAGTTTAATCTTCTTAGAAATTCATTTACCAATTCGATAGGATTTAAGAAATTCAACTGTCAATAAGATCACAGATATTCCAAGTATAGCATGTTTTTGGGTCCTAGACTACCCGGACTTACACATATTAGTAGCTACGCACGGACTCTCATCACCTCGTGCGTACGTAGCCCCCAGAAATAGGAGAAAATAACCAATTATTTCACCTATGGGGACAATTCCCTCTTACAAGGCTAGAAAGGAGACTCACCTCGCTCCGAAATTTCCATAACCGGCTTTCAAGCCCTTCCAACGACTCGAATTGATGCACAACGCCCCAAAACTATTCAAACGACGGGAAAACAAATAAAAATTCACTCTAATACTTGCACCAATTTAAATTAGTTCCCAACTCCGCTCGAAAAGTTGATCAAAATGCCCTCGGACCCACGTGCCCGGATTCCGAAATTTAATCGAAGATAAATTCCACCCATAGCTTTACTAACTCAAATATACAATTTGCTCTAATTTTCATGCTCAAATTCAAAGTAAAAGTCCAAAATTCCAAATTCTAGGTCTTCCCCAAAAATCCAAAATTTATACTAATTTTCCATGTCTAAATCTATATAAGATCACATATTTAACTAAAAAATAGGAAGAAATCACTTACCTAGTGTTGCTTGGTGAAAATCCCTTCTTGAGCTCTCCAAAATCGTCCATGCAAAATAAAAGAAATGAAAGAAATGGGTCAAAACTCGTGTTTAA
Organism: Nicotiana attenuata; assembly: GCF_001879085.1. NCBI lineage: Eukaryota > Viridiplantae > Streptophyta > Magnoliopsida > Solanales > Solanaceae > Nicotiana > Nicotiana attenuata. The sequence continues at coordinate 23,798 of NW_017674020.1, forward strand.
AATAATCCGCCCAGGCTTCATCGAGTTGTACCTTACGTTGTGCAGGTTGTATATCCTATTACAATTTTCCCCTGCTGTACACCTTCTGTTAAAACACCCATAACTCCTTCTAGAAATATCCAAATGACAAACAGTTTGAAGATTTAGAAACTAGACTCGAAGATCTTTCATTTGATAGGTTGCACACCATATAACTCTTTATATATTTTGAGATATGAGCTTCTAAAGTTGACTCCATGCATCAGAAAATTCTGTCGAAACTGCTCCACCAGCCATCTTCAATCGATCATAACTTTCTGATAAAATGTCCAAATCATGAATGGTTTAACTTTATGGAAACTAGAATGCAAGGAAAATAACTTTTGTGTTTCGCAAATTTTCAGATTCGTTATAGATTTCGAGATATAAGCTTCAAAATTCGGCTCCGCGATTGCACTAGTTGCTGTCAAAACAGCTTTCTGCAGAAAATTTTAGCAACTCTTTGGTCCGAAATTCATTCCGTTAACCTTCCGAAATCCACCCGAGGCCCTCGGGACCTTAACCAATTATATCAACATGTCCCAAAACGTGATACGAACTCGCTCGAGGCCTCAAATCACATCAAACAACGTCAAATCATAAATCGTACTCCAATCCAAACTTTATGAACTTTGAAATTTTAAACTTCTACATTCGATGCCGAAACCCGTCAAATCACGTCTGGTTGACCTCAAATTTTGCACACAAGTCATATTCGACATTACCCACCTGCTCCAACTTTCGGAATTGGAATCCGATCCCGATATCAAAGAGTCAAACTCTCGATCAAACTTCTCAAGAACCTTCAAATTTCTATCTTTAGCCAAATGACTTCAAAATGACCTACGGACCTCCGAATTCACTTCCGATCGCGCTCCCAACTCCAGAATCACCATACGGAGCTACTCCCAGACTCGGAATCCCAAACGGACATTGATAACACTGAAATGCACTTCAACCCAAACTTATGAAATTTCTACCTAAATGCTAACTTCCACAATAGGCGCCAAAATGCTCTCGGGTCATCCAAAACCCGATCCGGGCATACGTCCAAGTCCAAAATCATCATACGAACCTACTGGAACCTTCAAATCCCGATTCTGAGGTCTTTTACTCTGAAATCCAATCTTAGTCAATTCTTCAACTTAAAGCTTCCGAAATGAGAATTCCCTTTCCAAATCAACTCCGAATTCCTCGGAATTCAATTCCGACCATGCGTACAAGTCATAATACCAGAAGTGAAGCTGCTCATAGCCCCAAACTGCTGAGCGACGCGCTAGAGCTCAAAACGACCGGTCGGATCGTTACACACACACACACACACACACACACACACATATATATATATATATATATATATAATTTATTTTTATTGATTATCAAACAAATCGTCTTAGCTTAAACATGAAAAAATTGTATCGACGCGGAGGAAGAAAAACCAAAAACAAAGGGAAGATAAATGTACTAATTAGTGAGAGATAAAAATTTATTATTATTTGCTCATTCTCTGAAAATTATAGGTTGTCATATTTAGGTGAAGGATACGTGCTTACCTGGTAGCTCCATATGCTAATCACTGTAATTAGAAGCTAATCGGAAGAAATTAATGCTCTGTCGTTTTTTAAATATATATTCCAAGTAAGCCTCTAGTGACTATTGATGTGCAAAAAAGTTACTGTGATAACCCAAAAGGTCATCACTTGTTTTAGAAATAAATTTTGTGTGCCGAAGCCATAAAAAAAACCTCTTTCTGTCTCACCTCGATTTGTGTGCGCAGTCCGGGCGTGTATCCAGAAAGCCATTATGTGAAAATCTGTGAAAAATAATAAAATTTGCTTTTAAAATGAATTTAAATTGACTTCGGTCAACATTTTGGGTAAACGGACCCGGACCCGTGATTCGACGGTCCCGGAGGGTCCGTAGGTATGGGACTTGGGCATATCCCCGGAATAGAATTCCGAGGTCCCAAGCTCGAGAAATGAATTTTTAAAGAAAATTATTTTCTGGAATATTATGAGTTTTTGGAAATGAATTATGTTTGAATTTGATGGTATCGGGCCCGTATTTTGGTTCCGGAGCCCGGTACAAGTCTGAAATAATAATTTGGTTGAATCTGTAAAATTTGGTAAAGATCGGGATTGATTTGATATAAAACGGACTTAAAGTTGAGAAAATTGGAATTTTGGGTGTTCTTGGATGATTTCATGAATTTGGGGTTCAATTCATAGTTTTTGATGATTTGATTGCACGAGCAAGTCCGTATGATGTTTTTAGGTTGGTGTGCATGTTTGGTTTGGAGCCCCGAGGGCTCCGGTGAGTTTTGGATAGGCCACGGAGTGAAATTTGCACTTAGGAATTGCTGGTGTGTTGCAGGTTTGCAGGCTTCGCATGGCTCGCAAATGCGAGCTCGCTAATGCGAACACTGTATCGCAAATGCGAACTATGGCCTGGGCTGCCTTGGTCGCAAATGCGATGTATTTATCGCAATTGCGATATCGCAAATGTGACAGCAGCATCGCAAATGCGAAGAGTACAGTAATCCTCAGGGTTCGCAAATGCGAACCCCTGTTCGCAAATGCGAAGAAAGTAGATTTCTAAAGGGTTTGCAATTCGCAATTGCGACATCTGCAACCTGCAAAATCATAACTTAGACGCATTTTTAACCATTTTTAAAACCCTTTCAAAACCTAAACACTCTTGGGCGATTTTTCAAAGACAAGTACTCTTCCAAATCAATTGTAAGTCATTTCTAACTCATTTAATATTAATCTTCAACATCTTTTCTCATGATTTCAACTCAAAAGCAGTGGTTTTCATGGGGGAAATTGGGTGTTTTGGGTAGAACTTAGATTTTTCAAATTTTGTGGATTTGGACCTCGATTTGAGGTCCGATTTCAAAACAAATTATATATTTGAGTTCGTGGATGAATGGATAATCGGGTTTTGGTTTGAACCTCGGGTTTTGACCATGTGGGTTGGGGGGGGGGGGCTATTTTTGACTTTCTGGGATAAACTCTAGAAAATCTATTTTCATGCATTAGAATTGATTCATTTAGCATTTATTGATATAGTTAAGTAACTTGTGGCTAGATACGAGCGAATTGGTGGTGAAATCAAGAGGTAAAGCAGTAGTTGAGGCTTGAATTGTGTTTGTCGTATCGAGGTAAGTGTTTGGTCTAACCTTAGCTTGAGGTATTAGGAGTCGTGTCCTATTTGCTATGTGTTAATTATTGAGTACGACGCATAGGCATGGTGACGAGTATCTATACGTTGGTGTCAAGCATGCCCGTGAGTCTTATACTATGATTAATGTGACTTCATTTTGTATTGTTCATGCCATATGTGATATTCCTATTGTTGAACAAGGCTTGTGGAAGTAAATTAGGTAATTGAACATTTAAGAGCGTTGGCTCAAGTTGTGAATTTATTTGTGAAAGTATCATTGGTGTTTAAACATTTAAGAGCGATGGCTCAAGTAGTGAATCGAATTGTGAAAGTATCATTGGTAATTGAGCATGGTAGAGCATTGGCTCAAGTTGTAAATTGAGTTGTGAAGTAAATATGAAAAAGAGAAGAGGATAATGATATTGTCTCCCTTACCGGGATGTTATTGCTTTTAATATTGTTCCCTTGCCCGGATGTTGTTGCTTTTAATATTGTTCCCTTGCCGGGATATTGTTGCTTTTAATATTGTTTCCTTGCCGGGATGTTGTTGCTTTTAATATTGTTCCCTTGCCGGGATGTTGTTGCTTTTGATATTGTTCCCTTGCTGGGATTTTCATTATGATTTTATTGTGATTCTATTTAATTCCTTGCCCTTATTGTTTGTGATTGTTGTTTGGGTGAGGAAGAGTGTTAAATCACGAAGGGTGATGCCGTGCATTGTTTTGGTGAGAGAGTGTCAAAGCACAAAGGGTGATGCCGTGCATGATATTTTGTGAGAGAGTGATAATGCACGAAGGATCATTCCGTACCATGATTATGTGAGGTAAAAGCACGAAGGGTGATGCCGTGCCGATTATATTGATTCTTATGGTGAGGACGAGAGTAAAAGCACGAAGGGTGATGCCGTGCACTTGTCCTTGATTTCCTGATTCTTGTTGATAATTGAGTTATGATGTTCTTCACGTTTATTTGTTGGTTTTCTGTGGCTACTTGATTTTATTGTGATGTTATTGATTCCCTTACCCAAATTTCTTTGTGATTGTTGCTTGGGTGAGGAAGAGTGTAAAGCACGAAGGGTGATGCCGTACATGATACTTGTGAGAGAGTGTATAGCAGGAAGGGTGATGCCGTGCACTTGTCTCTGATTTCCTAAATCTTGTTGATAATTTAGTTATAGTGTTACTTACATTTATCTATTGGATTTCCGTTGTTACTTGATATTTCCCCGCAGCATATTTCCCCTTCCTATCATTAATTGTAAAGTTTTGCCTTTATTTTCCGTTGTACATGATTTAGCTGCACAGGTTTATTTGGTAGTCTGGTCCTAGCCTCGTCACTACTTCGCCAGGGTTAGGCCAGGCAGTTACCAGCACATGGGGTCAGTTGTGCTGATACTACACTCTGCACTCTTTTGTGCAGATCCCGATACTGTAGTTTTCAGACCGCAGTGAGGTTGCTGCTTCCAGTTCACTAGGCGACCCGAGGTAGTCCTGCAGGCGTCCGCAGGCCTTGGCGTCTCCTTCTATTGTCACGACCCGGATTTCCCACCATCGGGAGTCGTGATGGCGCCTACTGTTGGAGCTAGGCAAGCCAAACATCTAAATATTTTCGGATAACAACATAACAATAATACAATACCGAGCCTTTAAATAAATGCGGAAGTCTTTTGAAACATAATTAACTGAAAACCCAAAATGCAGCAGTCTAATATTTCACTACCCAAGACTGGAGTCGCTATCTCACGAACTACTAAAGAGTACTGCAAACAAGTCTGAATAGAAAAATACATAATGTCTGTCTCGGTACAATGAAAACAAACAGAAAATATGGAAAGGGACTTCGGCCTGCGAACGCCAGCTAGGCTACCTCGTAAGTCCCTGGACTGAAGAGAGCTCCCGATCAACTACTGCTGTAGTCCAAGAGCTGGTCCGGTACCGTAATCTGTGCAAAAAGCACAGAAGTATAACATCAGCACAACCGACCCCATGTGCTGGTAAGTGCCTGGCCTAACCCCGGCGAAGTAGTGACGAGGCTAGACAGGACTACCAAGCCAACCTGTGCAGATATTTATATACAAGTACTACAAAAAAAATAACAGTGGAAAGTAATAATTAAGACTGGGAGGGGAGCATACTTTTGGGAATAACAGATAAAATAAAACGGTAGGAACAAATAAGGAAAACTACAACCAAATCTCTTCTAACACAGAATACGTGGTCGGCGTGCCACACGACCCCATTTCGTGATATATAAATGGTCGGCGTACCACACGATCCCATTTCATAATATATATAAGTGGTCGGCGTGCCACACGATCCCATTTCATAATGTATATAAGTGGTCGGCGTGCCACACGATCCGATTTAATAATATATATAAGTGGTCGGCGTGCCACACGATCCCATTTCATAATATATATAAGTGGTCGGCATGCCACACGATCCCATTTCATAATATATATA
>NW_017674020.1:29451-43706 GCF_001879085.1 Nicotiana attenuata
GCGCTGATAGGTGCTGATGGTGAACTGAAAAGCTGCTGGTCAGAAGACTGCGGCTGAGAGCCACGACCACCTGAAGTACCATGTGAGACCTGTAGGGCTGACTGAAAGGGCCTCGGAGGATGGCCTCTACTATAAGAATCCCCACCTCCAGACGAGGTACCACTGAACCTACCTGCATGACGGGGTCTCTTGTCTGACCCATGACCACCTCCCCGTGCAAGAGCCATCTCAACTCTACGGGCCGCATTGGCCGCCTCCTGAAAAGAAATCTCACTACCCGCTCCCATAGCCATCTAGAGACGGATCGGCTGAATCAACCCGTCAATAAACCTCCGCACCCTCTCTCTCTCTCGGTGGGGAGTATAACAACAGCATAGCGTGCCAGATCAATAAACCAAGTCTCATACTGTGTGACTGTCATAGAGCCCTGCTGGAGGCGCTCGAACTGCCTGCATAGTGCCTCTCTCTGAGTAACTGGGAGAAACTTCTCCAAAAACAACTCTACAAACTGGTCCCAAGTCAATGCTGGCGACCCTGCTGGTCTAGATAAACAATAGTCCCTCCACCAAGTCTTGGCGGACCCTGCAAGCCGAAAGGTGGCGAAGTCGACCACATTGGTCTCCACAATGCCCATCGTCCTAAGGATCTCATGGCAGCTGAATAAGAAATCCTGTGGATCCTCCGAAGAAGCACCGCTGAATGTGGTGGTGAAGAGTTTGGAGAACCTATCAAGTCTCCACAAAGCATCCGAAGACATAGCCGCCCCATCATCGGTTGGAGTCACAATACCCGGCTGAGCTGCCACAGCTGGCTGAACCACTGGAACCTGAGCCTGGGGAGCTACCTGCTCCGGAGTACGTGTAGCAGGAGTCTGAACCCCTCCTCCAGCTTGAGAAGTGGCTGGTGCTACTGGAAGCAATCCCGCTCTAGTGACGCTCTCCACAAAGCCTACCAATCTGACCAGCGCGTCCTGAAGAACTGGGGTGGCTATGAACCCCTCTGGGACCTGAGTTGGGCCCACCGGAGCTGTTGGGGCTGGAACCTCCTCATCATAATCAACATGAGGCTCCACCTCTGGGACTGCTGCTCGGGGCTGAGCTCTGCCGCGGCCTCTGGCACGGCCTCGCCTTCTGCCCCTCGTAGGAGCTGCTGTTGGGGGCTCGGGCTGCTGCGCGGTAGAAGAGGAAGCACGTGTTCTCGCCATCTGCGAAAGAACAGAGTGGAAAGACAATCAGTATTTGGGGAAACAGATTCGCACGACAAGAAAGAACAGAAGTGAAGTTTTCCTAACTCTGTAGCCTCTGGGGGATAAATACAGACGTCTCCGCACCGATCCCTCAGACTCTACCAAGTTTGCCCGTGAGTAGCGAGACCTATGTAACCTAGAGCTCTGATACCAACTTGTCACGACCCGAATTTCCCACCATCGGGAGTCGTGATGGCGCCTACTGTTGGAGCTACGCAAGCCAAACATCTAAACATTTTCGGATAACAACATAACAATAATACAATACCGAGCCTTTAAATAAATGCGGAAGTCTTTTAAAACATAATTAACTGAAAACCCAAAATGCAGCAGTCTAATATTTCACTACCCAAGACTGGAGTCGCTATCTCACGAACTACTAAAAAGTACTACAAACAAGTCTGAATAGAAAAATACATAATGTCTGTCTCGGTACAATGAAAGCAAACAGAAAATATGGAAAGGGACTTCGGCCTGCGAACGCCAGCTAGGCTACCTCGTAAGTCCCTGGACTGAAGAGGTCCCGATCAACTACTGATGTGGTCCAAGAGCTGGTCCGGTACCGTAATCTGTGCAAAAAGCACAGAAGTATAACATCAGCACAACCGACCCAATGTGCTGGTAAGTGCCTGGCCTAACCCCGGCGAAGTAGTGACGAGGCTAGACAGGACTACCAAGCCAACCTGTGCAGATATTTATATACAAGTACTACAAAAAAAATAACAGCGGAAAGTAATAATTAAGACTGGGAGGGGAGCATACTTTTGGGAATAACAGATAAAATAAAACGGTAGGAACAAATAAGGAAAACTACAACCAAATCTCTTCTAACACAGAATATGTGGTCGGCGTGCCACACGATCCCATTTCGTGATATATAAATGGTCAGCGTACCACATGACCCCATTTCATAATATATATAAGTGGTCGGCGTGCCACACGATCCCATTTCATAATGTATATAAGTGGTCGGCGTGCCACATGATCCCATTGCATAATATATATAAGTGGTCGGCGAGCCACACGATCCCATTTTACAATATATATAATGATTTCCTGGCAAGGGAAACAAGTATCAATTCAACCATCCCGGCAAGGGAGAATACAATAAACAGTTAATTCCCGGCAAGAGAGCAACAACAATCACTTACTCGTCCCGGTAAGGGAGTAATTACATTTCTTCCTCTTTCGTTCATTTCTTACAACCTAATCATGTCATAATTCGAGCCAACGCTCCAAGGAGTTTACAAATCATATTTTCTCTTCATATTGTTCACATTATATCGAATCCATCAATTAAACAAGGGTGAGTCACCACGGAATTCCACATAAGCACAAGTAAGGACTCACGGTCATGCTAGACACCGGTGTATAGATACTCGTCACCATGCCTATACACCGTACTCAACATTTAGCAATTAGCAAATAATACTCTAATCCTATTCCCTCAAGCCAAAGTTAGATCAAACACTTACCTCGGATGCTCCAAACTCAACTCAATCCTCTAATATAGCTTTACCCCTCAAATCCACCACCAACCCGCTCGAATCTAATCACAAATTACTTGAATGTATTAACAAATGCTACTTGAATCAATTTGAATGCATGAAAATGAAATTTCCCAAAGTTTGTTCAAAAATTTCCCAAAATGCCCCCGGGCCCACGTGGTCAAAACCCGAGGTTCTTACCAAAACCCGATTACCCATTCCCCCATGAACTCAAATATATAAGTTATTTTGGAATCGGACATCGAATTGAGGTCCAAAACCCCCAAATTTAGGAACCCTAGTTCTACCTTAAATTCCCAAATTCCCCCATTAAAATCTTTGTTTTGAAGTTGAAATTATGTTTAAAGATGTTAAGGAGTAAAGAAAATAAGTTAGAAATCACTTACCAATCGTTTTGAAGAAGTAGAATCGCTTGGAAAATCGCCTCTTATGTTTTGGGTTTTGAAAAAATGAAAAATGACTGAAAATCCCGACTTTATATACTGTACTGGAGACCCGGCGCGGACTGCACAAAAATGTCCCGCGGCCGCGCCGAGGAAGGAGGGAAAAACGACTCTCTGAACCTACCCAGCGCGGACCGCACTGATTTGGTGCGCGGCCGCGCTGGTTGGAATGGACCAAAATTCTCATTCTCTGAATCTCTCAGCGCGGACCGCGCTGATACGGCACGCGGCCGCGCTGGGCGACCTAGGAATACTGGCCCTCTGAACCTAGCCACGCAGACCGCGCAGAAATGCACCGCGGTCGCGCGGCTTCCAGCGCGAACCGCGCGGAAATGACCGCGGCCGCGCTGGGGGCCTGCAACACCTGGACCTGCAAATTTCTGACACTTCTAAGCCTAAGACCTCCCGGGACCTACTCAAAACTCACCCGAGCCCTCGGGGCTCCAAACCAAACATACATATAAACTCAAAAACATCCTACGGACTCATCCGTGCGATCCAATCGCCAAAACAACATCAAAATCCTCAAATTAGGCCTCAAGACCCATGATTTCCTCCCAATTTTCATAAGACATCAAGTTTAGAGTTTTTGTCCATAACACGTCAAACGACGTCCAAATCTAACCAAACTTTACAGCAATTGCTTAAATCACATTTAAGACTTGTGCCGAGCGTCGGAACCAAAATACAAGCCCAACAGCACAGTCTTCTAAACAAATAACACTTTCAAATTCTTTAATTATTTTAAGAAAATAATTTCACACATTAATTCTTTTCCTTGGACTCGGAACCTCGGAATATGATTCCGGGCACACACCCAAGTCTCATATTTTCCTACGGACCCTCCGGGACTGTCGAATCACGAATCCGGGTCCGTTTGCCCAAAACATTGACCGAAGTCAAACTTAATCAATTAAAACATCAAAATTTTTATTATCTTTCTCACAAATTCATATATATACGTTCCGGCTACGCGCCCCGACTGCGGTTACAAATTCGAGGCAACCCCCAAGTGAGGTTTTCACGGCCTCAGAGATACGGAGTGAGTAGGAATACAGGTGATGACCCTTTGGGTCGTCACATCTATCCCTTCATTCTGTTTCTTTTATGTATTTCAGAGACATCGTTGTATTTATCTTTCGGACCCTTATTTGTAGTATTCTTAGACAGTCTGTGAAATTGTGACACCAGTCCTGGGTAGTCTATGTTTAAGGAATTGTATTGGTAATATTTTATTGGTTATAATTTGTTCTTCCGCTTATTTAATTCCGCTGATTACATAATGTTGATTCATAACTGTTAAAGGATTAAAAATGAGAAAAAAGGTAAATAGTTGAAATAATTGGCTTGCCAAGCTTTTACAAGTAAGCGCCATCACGACCCCCGATGGTGGAAAATCCGAATCGTGACAGTTACAATTTAAGTTTGACATCCCAAAATGTATACATGATCATTGAGTTCATGAGACTAGTGATAGTTGTCCTTTCCAAAATTAATGCTCCCACTTTTGACATAAAGTAATTAAAGTTAGATCATTTCGCATAATTTGACAGTAAATTCGGATTTACAAATAATAACTTCTCACAGAACCTTATGTTGCTTGTTTAGCATTAGAATGTGGTGAAGGGAGAGCTCCAATTAATAGGAAAAACTCACAATCCCACATTTAGAAGAAGATGTAGAAAAGGAATAAATATAATAATAATTTGATTTTTCATCGTCATAGTAAATAGGATGAAATAAAGAAGCATGGAGAAGCAAGGACATTTCCATATTCCCGCTATTTAAGAGGCATAACTTGGTATATATATAATGAATTACCGAATCAAAATTAAAAAAAAAAAATTGTATTTTTGTTTAAATTTTAAAAAAAAATCAGTGTTCTATACGGCATTCTGTATTTTTTTTTTTTAAAATGTCGGATTATCATTATGGTACCGAAATACATACTAACTTACATAGTACACATATTTTAGATTGTAAAAACATGTCATATTTGGCATTGGCACCAGAAAATTGGCTCGTCTTCATTACCATTGACACTGATAAAACTAACCTATTAAATCAAATAGAGATGCCAAACATAGATAGTGTCATTCTCGGTGAATCCCAAATGAAACATTATTATCTATGAGAAATTAAATTAAAACTTTGAATTATCTTTAATTTTAATTTTCTCTCAGTGTACATGACCACACATGTCTTTCTTTTTGGTTTACTGTTTTCTCCAAGATGTTTTTAGATGAAAAGAAGTTACGATTCTTTATCCAAACCGAAGTTCGGACTGAATAAACTGAAACTCAAAAGAAGAAATACCGAATTATATCAAATTTAAGGTACAATATTGGTATAATTAATATTTTTAAAAATCGAATATAAAAAATATCACAATCAAAGTATTTAAAACCCATATTATACCAATCATCGAACACGTGACTCGAAATATTAATACCACCACACTTGTCAAATTTCAGGTTGGCCTGCAAGAGGAGTATTGTATGTGTCACCTCTTTTAAAGCTAGTTTTGTATGATTGTGATAACGGAAAATGAAATAATAAGAAAGCATAAAGTTCACGCCACATTTCAGAAATGCAACTAAATTCTTTGATTCATAGAGAGGCAGTTCTAATTATCTACATACTGATTGTCATTGCCAAATCAAGAATTTTGCAATCATTTTTAAGCACAGTGGTAGAAAAACAGTGGTAGGACACACAAACTTCTCTATTACCGTGGGTTTGCACCAAGGCTCTGCACTAATTAAGCCCTTACCTATATAACCTTATTATGGATGAGCTAGCCAATAATATATAGGATGATCGAGGTACCATATTGTGCATATATACTCTTTGCAAACGATATCTGAAACTAGTGAGAGCGTAAATCAAATGCCTGAGCTATGGAGAACCAGTTTAGAGATCAAGGGATTTAGGGTGACTAGGAGCAAGACAGTATAAATGCATTGCAGCTTTAGCTCGTGAGATAGGAGTGAAGGTGACGTGAGATTTGGATAGATTTGAGGTACCTAATTACTTATAAATGATTTAGGAATCTAGGCTCAATTTCCCAAGAAAATGGAATTATGAATAAAAATGTTATGCATAAGACTAAATTAGGATGATTGAAATATAGGACTCTAAAGACAGTAGGTACCCCATGTGTGAAGAGCAATCTAAGATGTTGGTCACTATTTTTGTATTATAGAGTTACTAGTGACTAGTCATGGAACATGTTTCTCTGGCAACCCTTACCATGTCCTGAACCATGCCAAAATCCAATATGGAGCTACTCCATTAATCTATAATAAAGCTGAGCATAGTAGATCTGATATGGCATCTTCCAAAAATGAGGATTGCTATTTATCTTTTCTCTTGTTTTTTCGATTTTATCCCTAAATTTTTCTATTTATGTTCTCAGATATGATAAACAAAAATGTAATGTTCTTCCGAAAAGATTGAAACGGTTGCAAACAATTAATAAAAAGTGAAACGATTGGAAAAATAATTAATAAAAAAATGGTAGCAATTTGAACGGATGTCTGCCCAGATAAGAAAAAGTTTACAACGATGAATATAATGGTGCCATACTAGTATGCCACTCTTCCTCCTCGAAATCAATCTTTCAACCCATTTTCCTCTGGTTCATAATTACCTGGAACTTGACGGAAGCTTGGGTTCTCTATGTAAGTTTTCCTACGTGTGTGGCCCAATAAGTTTAAGGCCCATAATTAATATTTAATTAATGAGCAAATATCATTCGTACGATCGGTTATTTGATGGACGTACCGGATTAAGTGAGAACCTCTATAAATTGGTCCTCTCTCCACCCATTAGGGTTACCGTATTTTTCTATTCTCTCTTCCATCACTAAAGTCAGCAGTAACGTAAAGCTAGGGCAAGGGCGACAAATCAATTTCAATTAACGCTTCCGCTTTACGATAATGGCTTCCGCTTCAGGTATGTTTTCTATAACTATTATTTGTAAGATTATCATGTTCAAGATCGTAGTATGAATTAAAGTTTATGCTTACATGTAGTATCATGAGCTTGGATTACTTTGAACTGATAATCTTCTGTGAAAGAAATATCGAATTGCTTTCAAAATCACAATTACAATTTGTAATACATAACTGATCTAATGCGGCAGTAATGATCTTTGTTCAAAGGATTTGACATTTTGTTCTTTCCTCTAATTGCCTTATGATTGACCTTTATATATATATATATATATATATATATATATAAAGGTTTGAACAACCAACTGTTGTTTCTCCTTGACCAAAAAGCTACGGTTTCAATTTTTGTTTCTTTACTAAACTAACGGTAATCTCTCCACCGGCAAATCTCCAGCGCCGGCACCGGTAAACTAGTCCCGCACTCCTCTTGTTTTCTTGGTTCCATGGTGTGTTGTGTGTGTTTCAGGTAGCACTTTTTGGTGGCTGTTTGGTGACGAGTGGGAGGTGCACGGACAGGCGTAGCAGAGCAGGCCGTGTGGCAGTCACAAGGGTTGGACGTCGGGTTCCACAACATCCAGGTTCTATTTGCGGAAATTGGTACCTCCCGCCACCTATTTTTCTTTTGCATGTTTTAGTTAATTTGTTGTTGTATTAGTGCGTAATATTTGTTTCTTCTGAGTTTAGACCTTTTCTTGTCTGTAGTTGCATCTTTTGTCTAGACCACTTTAGGTATAACGGTTGTGGTTAGTAATGGCAGAGTAGGGTCATTTCCTCGAGGTGGGCGGGCGGAAGGGCGGGGGGTGGGGACACGAGTTAGAGGGTGGGATGGGGACAAGAGGGGGTAAAGGCAAATAAGGAGCCTGTATGTTGAGGATTGGTTCGTGGAATATAGGGATGTTGAGGGGTAAGTCTATATAGCTGGCGAAGATTCTCCAGAAGAGGAAGGTCAATATAGCTTGTGTTCAGGAGACCATGTGGGTAGGATCGAAGGCGAGGAATGCGGATGGGTTCAAATTGTGGTACTCCGGACGCGTGAAGGGCAAGAACGGAGTGGGTATTTTGGTGGATAGGGAGCTCAGGGAGTCAGTGGTAGACGTTAGGCGGGTGAATGACAGATTGATGGCGATTAAGTCAGTAGTTGGAGGGAGCACTCTGAATGTCGTTAGCGCTTACGCGCCGCAAGCGGGCCTGGACGAGGAAGTTAAGAGGCGCTTCTGGGAGGGATTGGATGAGGTGGTGCGGGGTACTCCGCCTGCGGAGAAGTTATTTATAAGAGAGGATTTCAATGGTCTTATTGGGTCGTCCGCTGGGGGTTATGGCGAGGTGCACGGTGGCTTCGGCTTTGGGGATAGGAATAGGATGCACTTCAGTGTTGGATTTCGCTAGGGCTTTTGAGTTGGTGATCGCGAATTATAGTTTTCCGAAGAGGGAGGAGCATTTGGTTACTTTCCGAAGTATGGTGGCTAAGACTCAGATTGATTATCTCCTCTTCAGGAGGTGTGATAGGGGGTTGTGCATGGATTGTGTCACGCCCCAAATTCGAGGGACATGACCGGCACCCGACCGGGTAGCCCCAGCCAAGCGAACCTGGATGCCTTTCCTAACCCACATGTTACCCCATGTTTTCCTTACTCAATTATTCCAAGAATTTGCCAAATAATTAATTAAGAACACTTTTTAATTTACAAAACACATACATACTTACATAATAGTAATGAAATCACCAACTCGTTACCAATGTATGAAAACACGGATCTACGCAAGTTTCTAACCCACATCTACTGTCTACGGAGCCTCTAATAGTACAACAGGATAATACAGTATTTTCCGGTAACAAGGCTCCGGCTATACCTTACACAAAATCAACTAAAACTCCAGAAACAATGTGGCCTGAACCACGCAGGGCCCCGAGAGGAAAGGGGCTCACCAAAAAGCTGATGGATGACGAAGGGGAGCTACGATCGGTGGACTGGAGTACCTGCTACGGATCCACCTACAATCATAACACGAATGTAGCTCCCCCGTCAAAAGGGACGTCAGTACATTTGAATTGTACTGGTATGTATGAACAAACTTTGCTCCAAGTAAATTCGAACCATAAGCAAGTAAGTAGCAGTAATAAAAGCGACAATCAAATCCACAAGGAGGGAACAATTAAGCCAACAGGTATACAATCTCTCCTCCATAAACAAGCATGTAATTGTAATGGAAATAACAATCAAATCCGCAAAGAAAGAGCAATCCAACAAGTTTACAATCTCTCGTGTTTCCCCTTCCACATTTCCACATCAATAATTTCACAATTTGTTCATAGTTCATTTCAATAGCGATTTCGATCGCGTTCCAACCTTATTACCTCGGCTACCCTTATTACCTCGGCCACCCTTATCACCACAACCCACACCTTATTTCTTCGTGTTGCAGCGCGCAACCCGATCCCACCGAACAATCACAATTCACAAACAACACAATAACAACAACAATTCACAAAGAATAACAACAACAATCCTCAAGAAACAACAACAATGACCCTCAAGGAACAACAACAACAATTTACATGAACTTCCATAGCCATCAATACCATTTCCATGTATTCCACTACTCATATGCATTGATAGATCACAACGATAATTTCCCACAACAAACCACATATGTTACTACCACGGTCAATCCGATCACATCAATTCCCATTTCCTTCCATTACTTGTTTCACAGTTCTTACGACATAGCACATTCACAATCGCAAACTTGGTTTATTTCTAATTACTTGCATCAATATAGCGAAGGCACAACCACAATCACTCAACCATACCAATCACAGGAATTTCACAAACAAATCACGTAGAAATCACATACCAAGCACTCAAACACCCAAACAAGGCGATTTTACAAGTTCAAAGTTAGCCATACATACCTGGAGCCAAATTCCCTTTTAACTTCTATTTCCAATTCACCAAATGGTCTAGCAATGTCAATCTAGCGCACAAGTTAACGCGTATGACTTAGAAAAGAAGTTCACAATTTCTACTCAAACTTATTTAGTCATCAACCCATCTTTGTACCATCTTTTACTCCTACCCAATTACTCTCACTAGGTTTTAGGTTATAGAATGACATGCATGTATGAGTTCAACCACTATTTTCAAAAACCAATGCATGAGACTCCCGCCCCCCTTAGTTTAAACAAGAAATTCAGTGAAAAGGGTTAGGGATGTTACCTGCAAGAAAAAGGGGGGATGAAGATAAGCTTGAAATTTCCCGGCCCGGATGGTTTTGAAGAATCAAATTTGGAGAAGATGACTTTCTCTCTCAAGAGTCTCTCTTCCTCTCTCTTATTTTGTGCAGAAGGTCGTTAAAAATAAGGGGCTGGGGGTGTTTTATTAAAAGGGGGTCGGGTATAAAATTTAGAAAATAGAAGCCCGAGCAAGATCAGCGGTCGCTTTCTGCGATCGCATAACTGAAATGCGGTCCGCAGATTGGACCGCAGAATTGCTCCCAAAACTCTGATGATTCTGTTTGGGTCTGCGACAGGAATGCGGTCCGCATTCCTATTATGCGGTCGCATTGTGCACCGCAGAACTGACCTTCACAAATCGTTGAGGAACTTATGCGACGATTATGCGGTCCGCATATTGGTTATGCGATCGCATAATAGACCGTATTTTCAATATTAATTTTTACAACTCTTCTATTTCACTGTGCGGTAGAAATGTGGTCCGCATACTAGATCTGCGACCGCATTCTGGGCCGCAGAATGGCATTTTCTGGAAAAGTTGATTCTTTTGTTTTTTTTTTACAAGCTTAGATCAATACCAAGGGTCCGAACCGCGGCGAGCTTGCTCGCCACGAAGAATTCTACGCATTCCTAACACATATTCTGAGTCGACACCACAAGATACCAGGTTTTGAGCCAAAAATTTTTACGGGGCCTCACATCCTCCCCCACTTAAAATCATTCGTCCCCGAATGAGGAGCTATTTCAAACTTTTCAGTATTTCAAAGGCCAGTTGGTTTTGAAAACATGTTACGCAGATTCCTATACTTTTCACTATTTCCCATATTCTTAGAAAAATTTTGCCAGAGTTTCCTTTGTAATTTGGACATCTCTACCTGACAGAGGGCCCCCAAAACACAAATTCCAAACACCATAACAGAATTACAACCATCCGTACAACTGTCATATAATTTCCTACCTTAACAATTGCACACATTTGATCACTTGATATGTTTTGCTTATGAATCAGTTATTTCAATGAGTTTCACATAATTTAGCCATTTCAACACATTACAAGCATACAAGTAATTCATTACCAACTTATACAACCATTACTTGATTACTTAACACAAGAGTCTTTATAAGGCTTTCATTTACCAAAGAAATGTTCACATGACTTGAAACAATCCCTACACCTATAAGCCTTGCACAACTAGAGGGACTTCACTAGTATTTAGGAAGGAATCAACTTGGACACAATGGTAGTTGTTTTAGAGATAGAAAGGTCACATAATTTCTTCTAGACTTGATCAAATAGATGGGGATATTTCTCTTTCATTTCTTTCTCCGCTTCCCACGTAGCTTCCTCAACTTGTTGACTTCGCCACAACACCTTAACTGAGGCAACTTCTTTATTTCTCAACTTACGGACTTGTCTATCAAGAATGGCAACCGGAACCTCTTCATACGACAGCTCTTCATTAACCTCGATAGTCTCGACTGGCACGATAGTGGACGGATCTCCAACTACTTTCTTCAACATAGATACATGGAACACCGGGTGCACTAATGACATTTCGGGAGGCAATTCCAACCTATAGGCCACCTGCCCTACCCTTTGAACGATCCGGTACGGCCCGACGTACCTAGGATTCAACTTACCTTTCTTCCCGAATCGCATGACTCCCTTCATAGGAGATACCCTCAAGAACACCCAATCATCAACTTGAAATTCCAATTCTCTTCGACGAACGTCCGCATAGGATTTCTGGCGACTCTGAGCAATTTTCATCCTTTCCTGAATGAC
Source organism: Nicotiana attenuata (assembly GCF_001879085.1). NCBI lineage: Eukaryota > Viridiplantae > Streptophyta > Magnoliopsida > Solanales > Solanaceae > Nicotiana > Nicotiana attenuata. The sequence goes on from NW_017674020.1 coordinate 41,626, forward strand.
TTTAACTTTCTCCACAGCCTGGTGCACAAGATCCGGTCCTATTAATTCTGCTTCACCCACTTCAAACCATCCGATCGGAGACCTGCACCTCCTTCCGTACAATGCCTCAAATGGGGCCATTTGAATGCTAGCATGAAAGCTGTTATTGTAAGCAAATTCTATAAGTGGCAAGTGATCATCCCAATTACCTTTGAAATCCAAGACACAAGCCCGCAACATATCTTCAAGCGTCTGAATAGTCCGCTCCGCTTGACCATCAGTCTGTGGATGGAAAGCTGTGCTGAGATTCACCTGAGTACCCAAACCTTGCTGAAATTTCTTCCAAAAATTAGCTGTGAACTGGGCCCCTCGATCCGAGATAATAGAAAGTGGAGTGCCATGAAGCCTTACTATCTCCTTGATATACAACTTAGCGTATTGTTCTGCAGTATCGGTGGACTTGACTGGCAAGAAGTGAGCTGATTTGGTGAGTCGATCCACTATTACCCAAATTGAGTCGAACTTGCGCTGAGTGCGAGGTAATCCTACCACGAAATCCATGTTGATCATTTCCCATTTCCACATTGGTATTTCCATAAGCTGAGATAACCCACCGGGCCGCTGATGTTCCGCTTTTACTTGCTGACAATTCGGACACTTAGATACAAAGTCCGCCACACCCCTCTTCATACCGTTCCACCAATAAATCTCCTTGAGGTCATGATACATTTTCGTAGAACCTGGATGCACGGATTATCTGGAATTATGAGCCTCCACCATTACCCTCTCCCGAAGCTTATCCACATCCGGAACACACAGCCTACCTTAACACCGCAATACACCATCCTCGCCGCCGAGTGAAAATACCGAAGTCTTGTTACTCAAAACTGCTTCCTTCATTTGAGCCAATGCTGGATCGATAAACTGCTTTTCCTTGACTTCCGCTACGAGTGACAATTCTGCTCCATTATGTACCATAACATTCCCCTCGTCTGATGTCGAAATACAAACCCCTAGACTGGCCAATTGATAAACCTCCCGAGCCAAGGGCCTTTGATCCACTCCCAAATGAGCCAAACTACCCATATATTTCCGACTAAGAGCGTCGACCACCACGTTCCCCTTCCCTGGATGGTACAAAATGTTCATATCATAATCCTTGAGTAATTCTAACCACCGTCGCTGCCTTAAATTCAATTCCTTCTGCTTGAACAAATACTGGAGACTCTTGTGGTCTGAGAACACATCCATATGGACCCCATAAAGATAATGCCGCCATATTTTCAAAGCAAACACAACTGCCGCAAGCTCCAAATCATGCGTCGGATAATTCTTCTCATGATTCTTGAGCTGCCTCGAAGCATACGCTATAACTTGCACATGTTGCATCAACACACACCCAAACCAACCCTCGAGACATCGCAATAAACCACAAATCCTTCCGTGCCTTCCGGCAAGGTCAATATTGGTGCCGAGGTCAACCTTGACTTCAGTTCCTGAAAACTTTTCTCACAAACGTCGGACCATTAGAACTTAACTGCTTTCTGCGTCAACTTAGTCAATGGGGAGGCGAGGGCAGAGAATCCCTCCACAAACCTCCAATAATACCCTGCTAAACCTAACAAGCTACGAATCTCCATCGGGGTCGTGGGTCTAGGCCAATCTTTTACTGCTGCAATCTTCTGGGGGTCTACCTGAATCCCTTCACTAGAAACAACATGACCCAAAAAGGCAACGGACTCCAACCAAAACACACATTTTGAAAATTTTGCATACAACTGGTGCTGATGAAGAGTCTGCAGAACTGCCCTGAGGTGACCGGCATGATCCTCCCGGCTCCGCGAATAAACAAGGATGTCGTCAATAAAAACAATCACGAAGGAGTCTAGAAATGGCTTGAAGACACGATTCATAAGATCCATAAAGGCTGCCGGGACGTTGGTTAGCCCAAAAGACATGACTAAGAATTCAAAGTGACCACAGCGAGTTCTGAAAGCGGTCTTGGGAATATCCTACTCCCTAATCTTCAATTGGTGATACCCGGACCGTAGATCAATTTTGGAGAAGAACCTTGCACCTTGCAATTGGTCGAACAAATCATC
>NW_017674020.1:43723-111539 GCF_001879085.1 Nicotiana attenuata
AACAACAACAACAATTCACAAAGAATAACAACAACAATCCTCGAGAAACAACAACAATGACCCTCAAGGAACAACAACAACAATTTACATGAACTTCCATAGCCATCAATACCATTTTCATGTATTCCACTACTCATATGCATTGATAGGTCACAACGATAATTTCCCACGACAAACCACATATGTTACTACCACGGTCATTCTGATCACATCAATTCCCATTTCCTTCCATTACTTATTTCACAGTTCTTACGACATAGCACATTCACAATCGCAAACTTGGTTTATTTCTAATTACTTGCATCAATATAGCGAAGGCACAACCACAATCACTCAACCATACCAATCACAGGAATTTCACAAACAAATCACGTAGAAATCACATACCAAGCACTCAAACACCCAAACAAGGCGATTTTACAAGTTCAAAGTTAGCCATACATACCTGGAGCCGAATTCCCTTTTAACTTCTATTTCCAATTCACCAAATGGTCTAGCAACGTCAATCTAGTGCACAAGTTAACGCGTATGACTTAGAAAAGAAGTTCACAATTTCTACTCAAACTTATTTAGTCATCAACCCATCTTTGTACCATCTTTTACTCCTACCCAATTACTCTCACTAGGTTTTAGGTTATAGAATGACATGCATGTATGGGTTCAACCACTATTTTCAAAAACCAATGCATGAGACTCCCCCCCTAGTTTAAACCAGAAATTCAGTGAAAAGGGTTAGGGATGTTACATGCCAGAAAAAGGGGGGATGAAGATAAGCTTGAAATTTCCCGGCCCGGATGGTTTTGAAGAATCAAATTTGGAGAAGAAGACTTTCTCTCTCAAGACTCTCTCTTCCTCTCTCTTATTTTGTGCAGAAGGTCGTTAAAAATGAGGGGCTGGGGGTGTTTTATTAAAAGGGGGTCGGGTATAAAATTTAGAAAATAGAAGCCCGAGCAAGATCTGCGGTCGCATTCTGCGATCGCAGAACTGAAATGCGGTCCGCAGATTGGACCGCAGAATTGCTCCCAAAACTCTGATGATTCTGTTTGGGTCTGCGACAGAAATGCGGTCCGCATTCCTGTTATGCGGTCGCATTGTGCACCGCAGAACTGACCTTCGAAAATCCTTGAGGAACTTATGCGACGATTATGCGGTCCGCATATTGGTTATGCGATCGCATAATAGACCGCATTTTCAACATTAATTTTGACAACTCTTCTGTTTCACTCTGCGGTGGGAATGCGGTCCGCATACTAGATCTGCGACCGCATTCTGGGCCGCAGAATGGCATTTTCTTGAAAAATTGATTCTTTTGATTTTTTTTACAAGCTTAGATCAATACCAAGGGTCCGAATCGCGGCGAGCTTGCGAGCCGCGAAGAATTCTATGCATTCCTAACACATATTCGGAGTCGACACCACAAGATACCAGGTTTTGAGCCAAAAAATTATACGGGGCCTCACAGATTGTAAGGTGATCCCGAGTGAGATCCTCGCGACTCAGCATAGGCTCCTGGTGATGGACGTCGGTATCGAGATAAAAAAGAAGAAGAGGTTTGTGCGGGGTCAACCAAGGATCAGGTGGGGTGCTTTGACTAAGGATAATGCACAGGAGTTAGAGGGGCGGTTGATGGTTGTGGGTGCTTGGAAGAGTGGTGGGGATGCTAGCGCTATGTGGATGGAGAGGGCATACTGTATAAGGGAGGCGGCGAGAGAGGTGCTAGGGGTCTCGAAGGGTTAATATGGCGTGTACCGAGGTGACTGGTAGTGGAATGATGTGGTCCAAGGTAAAGTGAAAGCAAAGAAAGCAGCGTACCTTTCATTAGCGGAGAGCACCGACGAGGAGCAAAGGAGAGCGAACAGAGTAAGGTATAAGGAAGCTAGGAACGAGGCGAAATTAGCGGTCACTGAGGCTAAGAATGCTGCGTTTGGTCGATTGTATGAGGAACTGGGGGGTAAAGGTGGGGACAAGAAGTTATTTCGGCTGGCCAAAGCGAGAGAGAGGAAGGCTCGTGACCTGGATGAGGTGAGGTGCATCAAAGACGAGCAAGGTAGAGTGTTGACGGAGGAGTCCTAGATTAAGCATATATGGCAGACGTACTTTCACAAACTTCTGAATTAAGAGGGGGGGGGGGGTGGTAACATCGTGCTGGGGGAGTTGGGGCATTTCGAGGAACTCTGAGACTTTAGGTACTGTAGGCGTATTAAGATAGAGGAGGTAGTGGGAGCTATGTGTAAGATGAGTCGGGGCAAAGCAACCGGACCAGACGAGATTCTAGTAGAATTTTTGAGGTATGTGGGTAGAGCAGGATTGGAATGGCTGACTGGATTGTCTAATGATATTTCCAGGACGAAGCGAATGCCAGATGAGTGGAGATGTAGTATGATGATTCCGCTATACAAGAACAAAGGTGATATCCAGAATTATAACAACGATAGAGACATCAAGTTGTTAAGTCATACCATGAAAGTTTGGGAGAGGTTGGTGGAAGAGAGGGTAAGGAAGGTGGTGTCTATTTCTGAAAACTAGTTCGGGTTCATGTAGGGACGTTCTACTACAGAAGCTATCCACCTTATCAGGAGGTTGGTGGAACAGTATAGGGATAGGAAGAGGGATTTGCACATGGTGTTTATTGACCTAGAAAAGACATTCGACAAGGTCCCTCGTGACATGCTTCGGAGATGCCTGGAGGTGAAAGGGGTGCCGGTAGCGTACATTAGATCGAAAAAGGATATGTATGATGGAGCTAGGATTCAGGTCAGGACCGCGGGAGGTGACTCAGAGCTGTTTCCGCTGGTTATGGGGTTACACCAAGGATCTGCGCTTAGCGCGTTCTTATTTGCCCTGGCGATGGATGCCCTGACACACCATATTCAAGGGGAGGTGCCATGGTGTATGTTGTTTGCGGATGATATAGTTCTGATTGATGAGACGCGAGGCGGCATTAATGAGAGACTGGAGGTTTTGAGGCAGACCCTAGAGTCCAATGGTTTCAAGTTGAGTAGGACTAAGACGGAATATCTGGAATGTAAGTTCAGTAGAGTGACGGGGGAAGAAGACATGGTAGTGAGGCTCGACTCACAAGTCATCCCCAAGAGAGAAAGTTACAAGTATCTAGGGTCAATCATCCAGAGAGATGGTGTTGGCCCAAGTAAAGGTTAGTTTTGAAGACTGACAAAGGAACTCAGACATGGACCAGGTCCATCTTAGTGGAGCACAAATATGGACAGACTTAAGCATGTGAGATTCATGTGATGGAGATAAACTTAACTTGAAAGAACTAATATCTCTTGATTCTGATCGAAAAGGTTGCATATTGGATAAGGAGAAGGACTCCTTAGTCAAAGAGAACACGGTTTAAGAAAGGGGAAGAGTTAGAGGTTGAGATCAACTAGAAATCTTCTACCAAGGGAGAGTAGCAACAAAATTCTAGTCAATCTCTATTTACTAATTCTATAAAATATCAGTGTTGTTCTCTTTTACAGAAAAACACACATAAGCAAAGGTTAAACGTGAATTGAGAGCAAAATAGCAAGGCAATTTTGTAAGCAATTTGTGTGTGATTCAAGCGTGCAAACTTGAAGCTACTTGAACCAGATAAAAGAACCAGTTCCAAGTGGATGTCTTTTATTCTAGTTTAATTGTAGTAGGTGTTTTCATATTGTACCATTCAGCTTTATCTAGAAGCAATTGTATTAGGTACTCAAAGTTTTCAAGTTAGAGTAACTTGAAGTTGTCGCAACAATTGAGGTTGTGTGCTACAACGAGATTAGAGTTAGTCCTAGGTTTATAAAAGAGTTTTTGTAAATGTAGTTTTTCGCTCAGTGATTTTAGTGGAGAGCTTGGGAAAATCCTACTTGAAAGTAGGTCGTGGTTTTTTCACCTTTTGAGCCAGGTGTTTTCCACGTAAAGTACTTGTGTTCTTTACTTTCCGCATTTACTATTTCTGCAATAGTAGGTTAAGAAACACTTAGAAGAACCAGGTCCTTCCATACAACAGCTTAAGCGAAAAATTGGTCACCACATAAATCACCCCCCTCTTGTGTGGTATTGAAGTATAAAACATCAATTGGTATCAGAGCAGGTTTTCTTTAAAGAGGCTAACACCTTAGGAACAGATCAAGATGAGTGCACCACCTGGAAACTAGGAAGGACAATCCACTGCTAGGCCTCCACTCTTTAATGGTCAGTACTACTCCTGATGGAAAAACAGGATGAGAGATCACATCATCGGAGAGGATTATGAACTATGGGACATTGTTACTGATGGTCCCCTGGCTACAATGAAGAAGAATGCTGAAGGAGTAGATGTGCCAAAGACTAGAGCTAACTGCACTACTGAGGACTTTAAGAAGTGGGAAAAGAATGCTAAGGCCAAGAAATGGCTTGTGTGTGGACTTGGTCCAGTCGAGTACAGCAGAATTCAAAGTTGTACTACTGCTAAGGAAATTCGGGACACTTTACAAGTGGCTCACGAAGGAACTCCTCAAGTGAAGAGATCAAGAGGAACATTGTTGTACTCTCAATATGAGAATTTCACCATGAAGGAAGGAGAAACCATCAAAGAGATGTATACAAGGTTCACAACACTAACAAATGAATTTAAGTCTCTTGGAAGGATTATCCTTGAAGAAGACAAGGTTGAGAAAATTTTGACAAAGGTTTATGGGAAAGCAAAATCACTGTTATTCAGGAATCAAAGAATATTGCCACTCTTAAGTTGGACGAGCTAATTGGAAATCTCACTGCCTATGAACTTAGAAGACAGACCATGAAGATGGATGCACCCAAGAAGGAAATGAGCCTGGCTCTCAGAATTGCTGAAGGTGCAGATCTAGAGGAGGATGAAATGGCTATGATCACGAGGGATTTCAAGAAGTATCTAATGATAGGAAAGGGTCCTTCAAGAGGTGCAACCTATAACAAACCAAGGGTCCCTGAAAAACGGACCAACGAGGGCTGCTACAAATATGGTAAGACTGACCACTGTCCTCAGTGGGAAATTGAATGGAAGAAGGAAAGGGCTGAACGAAGAAACAGGAAGAAGGAACAGGTTCATCCCAAGAAAAACAAAGGAATAATAAAGGCTATGGTTGCTGCTTGGGGAGAGAGCTTAGATCAGGATTCAGAAGATGAAGATGGAGATGAACAAGCACTTATGGCCATTGGAGAATCTGATGAGGAATCAGAGGTAAGTGCAATTCATCTCAAAGACAAGATTAAGTTTTTGTCTAAAGAAAGTCTATCTGAGTTGCTGCTAGATTTCATTGATGAATCTGAGGTCATAAACAATGAAAAGGAACAGATGTCTAAGGAATGTGTAATCTTTAAATCTAAGTGCAAAAATCTGGAACTCAGGGCTAGTGAAAGTGATAGTAAAAATGCTGAGTTGAAGAACCAGGTTCTTAAAATTGACACAACTATGCTAAAGCTAAGATCTAAGAACATAAAACTGAAATTAGGAATAGGTAAAAAGAAAGCCGATCACACACATCTCACCTTAGAAGAAAATCTAGGAAAAATGAAGGATGAGTTGTACAAAAAGGACGAGCAGATAAGAGTCCTAAAAGAAGATCTAAGCAAGGTTAGGCATGAAATAGACGGAACTTGTAAATGGAATAAGCCTTTTGATGCACTATCATGGCTACAAGAACATCACGGTAGCAATAAGAGAGGACTTGGTTATGGGACCCCTACACCTAAGTGGGATCCCAAAAGCAAGTACATCACACTTCTTGAGAACAAAATCTGCACACATCGTGGTAAGACTGGCCACTACAAAAGTGAGTGTACTGCAAAAGAAAGGGCTAGTCAAAAGAACAAAACTTTTGTTCAAAGGAAAAATAGGCTGCCAGGATGGGCTAAAAAGAATTTATTTCACCCTTTTGCCTATAGAAAGGGACCCAAACTAGTTTGGGTTCCTAAGACTAACACCTAATTTTTTTTGCAGGTCCAGGTGAAGGGGAGCAGCCAAATATGGTACATGGATAGTGGCTGCTCAAAGCATATGACTGGAAGCAAGAACCAGTTCCTTTTACTTGAGGACCTAAAAGGAGGTAATGTCTCCTTTGGAAATGGTAAGAAAGGTGAGATCATTGGGGTTGGAAAGGTAGGTAAGACAATCTCACACTCCATTGAGAATGTCTACTTGATAGATGGCTTGAAATATAGCCTAATCAGTGTATCACAACTGTGTGACAGAGGTAACTTGGTCGCATTCACCTCTACCAAATGTTTTGTGATAAATCTTACCACTGAGAAGATTGTTTTGCATGGAAAAAGAGTAAACAATATATACATTGTAGACCTGTTCAATCTTTCAGAAAATGAACTCACTTGCTTAAGTGTGTTGGAAAATGATCCCCTCCTTTGGCACAAAAGACTTGGACATGCAAGTCTAAGTCAACTCAACAAATTAGTGTCCAAGGACCTAGTGATAGGGCTGCCGAACATCAACTTTAAGGAAGACAAAGTTTGTGAGGCTTGTGCAAGGGGAAGCAGGTAAGATCCTCTTTTAAATGCAAGAAAGTGGTAAGCACGACCAGATCGATGGAACTGGTTCATATGGATCTCTATGGTCCAATGAGAACATTAAACAGAGGTGGTAAAAAATATGTGATGGTGCTTGTTGATGATTGCTCTAGGTTTACTTGGACATTGTTTTTAACATCTAAGGATGAAGCATTTGACATGTTTACTTCTTTTGTTAGAAAAACTCAAAAACAACTAGGTAATCAACTTGCATCAATTAGGTTGGATCATGGAACTTAATTTGAAAATGCTAAGTTTGCTGAATTTTGTGATGTGCATCGCATAGATCATAATTTTTCTGCCCCTTGGACTCCACAACAAAATGGAGTAATTGAAAGAAAGAATAAGACACTTGAAGATATGGCTAGGACCATGCTTCTTTCTAGTAAACTGCCCATAGCTTCTGGGCAGAAGCTGTAAATACTGCATATTACATCATTAATAGGTGCATGACTAGACCTCTTGTAGAGAAGACTCCCTATGAGTTACTTAAAGGGAGAAAACCAAATATATCCCAACTTAGGGCATTTGGATGCAAGTGCTTTGTGCACAACAATGGAAAGGACTCCCTAGGTAAGTTTGATCCCAGAAGTGGTGAGGGAGTATTATTGGGATATTCTTCACATAGCAAAAAGCTTATAAAGTGCACAACAAAAGAACTACGTGTGTAGAAGAAAGTGTACATGTGGTTTTTGATGAAACTAACATTCTTTCTGAGAGACATGAACATGAAGATGAAGCTATAAGGTTGGTGAAAGGTTTAAATGAAGTCATAGCCCAAGCTAAAGCTGCACCAGAAGAAGGAATAGGTTCTTCCATCCAAGGCAACCTGATAGGGGGAACTGAATAAAGAAGAACTGAATCTAATTCCCAAATGGAACCTGTCCATGAGCCTGTTCCTCAGCAACAAAACATGGGAGAAACACCAAGAAGAAACCAGTTGGTTGTGAAACCTTACAAGTATCAAAGTTCTCATCTCATTGAGAACGCAATTACTGATCCAACTTCTGGAATTAAAACAAGATCTCAATTAAAGAATCTTTGTGCTTTTGATGCTTTCCTATCTCTTATTGAACCTAAAAATGTTGCTGAGGCTTTGCAGGACGCAGACTGGGTAAATGCAATGCAAGATGAACTCAATCCATTTGAAAGGAGTCAAGTTTAGAATCTGGTTCCAAGACCCAAGGATAGATCAATGATTGGCACTAAATGGGTCTTCAGAAACAAACTTCATGAAGATGGAACTGTTACAAGGAACAAGGCATGGTTGGTGGTTCAAGGTTATAGCCAAGAGTAGGGCATACACTATGAAGAGACCTTTGCTCCAGTTGCAAGGTTGGAAGCAATAAGACTCCTCATAGCCTTTGCTGCATACATGGAATTTACTCTTCACCAGATGGACGTCAACAGTGCCTTTCTAAATGGCTACTTAAAGGAAGAAGTGTTTGTCAAACAACCTCCAGGGTTTGAAAGCAAGGAGTGTCCGGATCATGTATACAAATTGGACAAGGCACTCTATGGACTCAAGCAGGCTCCTAGAGCATGGTATGAACGACTATCCAAATTCCAGCTTGAATATGGCTACAAGAGAGGTAAAATTGATAGTACTCTATTCTTGAGGGAAAAAGGTAAGGATCTTCTAGTAGTACAAATATATGTTGATGACATAATTTTTGGGGCAACCACTAAAAACCTAAGTAAGGAATTTGCTAACCTAATGGGTAGTGAATTTGAAATGAGTATCATGGCTGAGGTTAATTTCTTCTTAGGCTTACAAATTAAACAAACCTCAAATGGAACGATGATCCATCAGCAGAAATATGCAAAAGAGTTGACTAAGAAGTTTAAAATGGAAGAATCAAAGGAAATAAACACTCCTATTGCAACAGCCACAAAATTGGACATAGATGAACCTGGTTCATCTGTTGATCAGAAGTTGTATAGGGGCATGATTGGTTCACCTCTGTATCTTACTGCTAGCAGACCTGACATTGTTTTCATTGTAGGGCTTTGTGCTCGATTTCAACAAATTCAAAGGAATCCCTCTTGGCTGCTGTCAAGAGAATATTGAGATACTTGAAAGGCACTACTGACCTTTATCTTTGGTATCCAAAAGGTAGTAACTTCAACCTAGAAGGATATGCTGATGCTGACTATGCAGGTTTCCTTGTCGACAGAAAGAGCACCTCAGGTATGGCACACTTTCTTGGTTCCTGTCTTGTGTCATGGGCTACTAAAAAGCAAAATTCAGTGGCCTTATCTACTGCTGAAGATGAGTATGTTGTTGCTGCTTCTTGTTGTGCTCAATTGCTGTGGATCAAACAGCAGTTGATGGATTTTGGTATTGAAGTTGGTTGCATCCCCATTTTTTGTGATAACACTAGCGCTATTAGTATGACTAAGAACTCAGTTCATCATAAGAGAACTAAGCAGATAGATGTTAGACACCATTTTTTAAGGGACAACTATGAGAAAGGACTGATCACTATAGAATTTTGTGCTACTAATAAGCAGATTGCTGACATCTTTACAAAAGCACTCAGTAGAGAATAGGTTAGAACTAGGGATGATTAAGATCACCTAATGAAACTAGTTCAGAATGCACAATGAAAAAAAAATTTGGTTAGGAAATCTGGAACTTGTGTAAATATCTAGATTAATCTTTGCTCAGTTTCATACCGTAAATAGCATACTCCTGTGCCATGTGTTGATATGACTCACTGATCTCTAACAAAATTTTCTCTATTTTGGCAAATTGAGGCATGGTCAAGAGGACTCTTAGTGAAGAACCTGGTTCATCAATACTGGTTCATCTGAATAGCGAGGTATGTTTTCTACACTCTGCAAAATTAGAAATATTAATATTTAATTCATGAGCAGAGTCCTACCTATGTTCAAAAACGTCAGAAAAACCTATCTTTTTGAGTTTGAACCAGTTCCGTTTCAATTAGACTCCTCACCGTATAAAGATTCCTAGAATCTAGGGAAACTTAACCGCCCTTTCAACCTGAAATTTCAGAGTGATTGGAATTCTAGTTGACTACAAAAAGCTGCCGTTGGACATTAATTAACCCTCTCCTTTAAAATCCATCATCATCACCACTGCCACTCCCATAATTCTCAAAACCGTCAATTTTTTTTTGTTTTCTATTCTTCTCTCTTCCAAAACTCAAATCAAAAATTTTCTTCCAGAATAGAGAAGATGACCAACCCCCAAGACAGCACTACCCCTCAGCCTAGGAGAAGACGAGTAAAGATGCTTGTTCGCAAGACTGTGGCTTCATGTGTGCTTTCAAGGAAATAAACGCACAACTAAGGGCTAGTCAAGCCCAAGATTCTGATAATTCTGATGACTTTTTCAAATCTGCGAGTGAGGGGGAAGGAACTGGGTCTTCTGATTCTGAGGAGGCAACGTCTGTGCAAAATCCCCCTACTGAGGTAATTTCTGATCTAGCTGAAAATCTGGAGAATTGTTTTATTTTGGTTGGTCTGTTGTGGATGTAGAAACGTCTGAGTCAAGAAGTAGAGGAGGTAAAAATAAAAGAAAAAAAGAAAAGGAGAGTGAGGGTGTGAGCAGTGATGTGAGGGGAATAGGGAAACAAGTGCCTGATTCGTCACCCACTTCTAAAATGGTTAAAATGGCTATCTGTGGGGCTGAGAATGAAAAGGTGGTAGAAAGTAGCAAGAAAACAGGGGGAAGGGGTTTAGGAGAAGCTGCCGAAGGGCTAGTCAATCTCAGTACACATACAGATGAACCTGGTCATCTATTCAGGAGACCCTAGCAGATCTTTTGAAGAAGGTGGGTGCAAGCTATAACCCCAAGAAAAGGAGAAATCCAACACCAAAAGCTCCTAGTACTGCAAGAACCACAAAGAAAAGGAATGCTGCTTCTCCAACAACTACTGATATTCCTCTACCAAAAGGAAAGGCCACAAGAAGTAAGTTGAAGCAGAGTGAGGATGAGTTGCAAAAAGCTATGGAAGAAAGCAAAAAGAAAAGAATAGACAAAGGGAAAGCAAAGGTGGCAGAGCCTGTTGAGGCTGTTGATGTGGATGGGATGGACCCGGTCCATCAGGATAAACATGTGACTGTGGAGGTTCAGACCCCTAAGCCCAAGAAGACCAAGACTTCCTCAAAGAAGTCTTCATCTGTATCCAAGACTGCTGAACATTCTTTGGCTAAAAGGACAAGGTCTGCTGTGAAAGCCAAGTGACGCACCCCCTTTTTCCCTCGCGGGAGTCTGGGTTTCGACATTCATGGGGGGAACAACGCATTTCTTTTTGGGAATTGGGTATTTGAAGAGTCACCACCTAACTGATTAAGGTGCATTAGGGCACCTAGAGTAATTAACTCATGTAACCAGTTTGCATTGCCAGAGATCAAGGTAAGGGCTTGAAATAACCTTGGGGGGAAGGTGTTAGGCACCCCTCCCGTTCCACAACGGTGGGTCCCGGCCAAACATAATTATGTGAATTAGTCATTTAACAAGTAAGCGGTCTAAACACACATTTGCAAATAAAGGTAGTTTACACAGTCTAAACATATATACAATCAGAGAAGTTTAGATGGTCTAAGCACACGTAAATTAAGGAGGTTTGAGCAGTCCAATCATACATACATAAACCAAGGAAGTTTAGGCAGTCTAAGTACACTTATATGAATTGGGGGAAGGGAAGTCCTAGGTTGATTAGCCTATAGGATCAATCTGTGCAATGCCCGGTAATTCTCCTCAACTAGAGGGGCTACACGTGACATTAGCGTGAGGTCATCATATCCTTTTACTACCCATTGCCCTCCACTTAGTGGTTATATAAACGAGTTAAATTAACGAACTCTAAGTGTGCTTTACCCGTCCCTTCCTTGTGGTCCCGTAGGCGTTTAGGACCTCTATACTCAGGCAGTTCTAGACACTCCTAAGGTATTTAAAAGGTTAAAATCTTAGCGACAATAAAGAACACATAGGACTGTCAAATAGGGAAGTCATTAAGAGCTCATGTTTGCCTCCACACATAAACAGATACATAGCACGTCTCAAACAACTGATCTTGGAAGAAATTCAGAAAAAGCCTTAGAACATGATATCTAGATGAACATCACAGATACAGAATATGCAGCATTTGTTTAGGAGCGAAGTGGCAGAACTCTAATTAATTTGCCTATTGATTTTATAGCCTGTTAAACCTGGACAATTTCACACATAAACAGAACCTGATTTCACAGTTATTTAATTGCCTAAGGCTTGCCTAGGCGTGGGTCTGTATGTAGTCATAATCTGGGAACTAATTAAATAATTTTAGTCATATAGGCATGCTGATCTAAGTGACTAAATATTACAAACTTGATTTTATGCATGTTTACACTAAGACATGATATCTATGTGTTAGACTGTTTTAAACCTTTAATAGACAGTTATTTATTCAAAACGACGTAGACATGGTTTAGAGCCAATGCAAACAAAGTCCTAAATTAGGATTTCTAATGCACATAAAGATGATCATTTTTATTAAGCATGATTATAGCAGCAGTTTAATTGCGTAATTTCCAGGTGATAATAACTTATGCAGTGTCAGAGAAGAAGTGATGAACATGTTTCTAATATGCAAAATATAAACGTGAGTGTCCTAAGGCAGGTTTTCTAATGCAAATATTATAGACTTATGACATGTTTTTATGCAAGTAACATAGCATATGGGCCTAGAGAATGATTTCTATCATAACATGCACTCAAAGCAGGATTTCTGTTGGAAATATGTATATAAACTAAGAGCATGATTTCTACTATGTATCAACCTAAAGGATGATATCTACCCAGTTTCCCTCAAACATCATAGAGGAACCCTCCCGTTTTACTAATCACCCCAATATCTGTTTACAAATATTATTACAAACCAGGATTAAATGAATTACATAAGTAAATGAAACTATGCTATAGGGAGCCTAAATCAGGCTCAAAGTAAACCTGGGAATGCCAGACCTTCAAAAGAATCTCAGAAACCAAAGATCTCATAGCCAATAATGTGTGCCTTGGTGTGTCAGAGTTCCCTAAGGAACTCAAGGATCTCTGGCAATTCTCACACCAGGACCATTTCTCAAATGGGGATTAGTTATGTGCAGTCTGGAAGGGCCAGCCCTGGTATGCCAGAGTTCAGAGAGATCTCAAGGATCCCTAAGCAGTACACATACCAGAGGGGCATAACTTAATACTCTAAGAGTAGAAGTGAGAGTGCTTGACATAAAACAGTGTTGAAATAAACTTCAGGTGTGAAAAAGGTTTTCAGGAATAGATACAGTTTTAGAGAAAATACTAATAGTGAAAAAATAGTTTGAGATCAATTCTGAGAAGAGTAATCACACAGACTTAGAATGCTTAGAATCACAATCATTCAGCAACCAGTTTGCAAATAGGGGTCGAGGGAGTTGGGACATAGAGAGTTCAAACATACAACAGGGTCTAGAGGAGCATATGGAGCAACAACTGTACAGAACAAATAGGGGTCTAATAGTCCAGAGACTTAACAAACTAGAAGCAATTAAGACATAGTCATGTTGAAGACAGGGTGTGTGCTCATTAGGATCAACCAAGTATACTAAACAACTAAATTAGCAACATGATTACACCAATTAAAGAGAGTAAACATGGCTGAATAAACATGCTATTAGAATATCAAGCAGTCAAGTGAGCCTTAGGCATGCTGACTACACATTTAACAAGAGAAGGCAGAATTTAAACAAGCTGACTAAAGCAGTAAACATGGAAACAGATTGAGTAACTAGTACAGGAACAAACATGGATGTATAGACATGGAACACATAAGGTTGAGTTTCAAAATTTATAGACATACCAGTTAAAGAAAAAATGCAGAATATGAAAAACAGGTGCAATTCCACTATCTAGCCTTGGCTTTCAGCCGGCTAGACCCATAGTAGCACAAGGAGCAAAGAAAGAAGTGAGAGTTGGAATGTATGTGTGTGTATTCTAAACTATTGTTCGTGTGTTGAATGGAGCAGAACGATAGTGCTTATATAGCAGTTCAGAGTAGAGCAAAAATAAGGTAAAGGAACCAGGATTGAGTCAATTAAGGAAATCATAGGATCACATAATCCAATCACATAAAGGAGTTCTGAGTAGACTCCTTAATTAGGGGGTAATTGATCAAACGGTAATAATAGGGGTCTAATTAAGGAAAGAATCCCAATCATACCATATAAAGGAATCAGTAAGAATCCCTGAACCATTCAGATAGTGTACTAAGGCAAGGCAGGTAACTATTGTGAATAAGGTAAAGGATGTAACCAAATAATCAATCAATGCTTGATTGGGGATAGGAAATTAGGGAATTATACCATAAATAACTCTAATTGAATCATCGAATAAGGCAAGAAGTAGGTTTAACAGTCAGTTAGGGTTAGAGCCCATAGATCAAGCAATCAATCACACGAATAAGGCAATCTTAGATAATTAAAGACCAATCAAAGGTCAGTTAGACCATAAATAAACAAGAGATGTAAATTAAGAGCCACAGGATTAAGGGAAACAAACAGAAATCAGTAAGTTACTTCAGTAAACAAATGAAAACCTAGATAATTAGGCTAATAAGTTTAATTATTCTAACAATATGGACAAGAGGTTGAAATCAAACAATGAATAGCCAGTCAATTGAACTAGAAACATAATCATGCGAGAAAGATTAAACAACACATGAAGATCTCAGAAAACCACTTTGCAAAAACAGAAGAAGTAGAAAAACCCTAATTTGAAAACACTTGAGGTTGATTGACAATATAGAAATCAACAGACACTTAAAGAAAACAGCCATGGAAACTTGAAGCACTTCAAATAGGCAGGGATTCGGACAACAAATAACAAAGAAACCAAAAACCCTAGAATAGCATAGTGTTGAAAATCGATTAAAAGTAAGAGAACCTTAAAGAAAAATAGTGGTGAACTCAGAGCCGCTCCAGATCTTCAAAGATCTGAACCGACTCAAGTCCAAACATTAGGTTTTGAAGAAAAAGAAAGGGTAAAGGGAAATTTGGTCTTGAACCAGAGATTTGAACTGTAAAACATCGATAAGAAAGCACACACAGACCATCGACGGACTCTCAGAGGGTCTTGCACAAGATCTGGACTAGATCTGTTCGAGATCTTTCAATGAAATCACAAAAACGAGCAATCAGGAGACGTAGGAGACAAGTAAAAGTCTCAAACAGCCATGGGAGTCTATGTATCGAGTGGGAGTCGGAGGGATTAGGGCTGGTTTTGGGTGGCGGCGGCTAGGGTTAAGTTTAGGTCTCAGAGAGAACCGATGAGATGAGGGAACGAGGGCGGCAGAGTGTGGTGAGAATGAGCTAGGTTACAGGGGGGGTCATTTGGAATTAAAAAGGTAAGAAGTGATAATGACCGTTGATCTCTGTGATCAACGGCCATGATTTAGAGGGTTTGGGGTCGGGTTTAATTTGATTTGGGCCTGGGGTGAATTGGGTTGGTATTATTAAGGGGTTTGGGCTGGTATTAAAAGGGTTAGGTCCGAAAAATTAGATAAATTAAAAGACTATTTGTTAAATACCCAAGTAATTGAATAAAAATTATTTTATAAAATAATTAACAATGAGAAAAAATAATTTTCATGCATAGAAGTGCTTTAAAATAATTATTCAATATTTTAAAAAATATAACGGACCAATTTTGGTAAAATAATGCAGTGATGTATACGTGGGCTATAATTGCAAAATTAGTGCAATTGTAACCAAAAGGTGTAAATCTGGCCATTTGTGAAATAAATTGAACTTAATATAACCATAAATAGCAATATTAAGTCATGAAATACAATAAAGCCATTTGTGACGCAATTTGTAATTATTTATGTAAATAAATACTAGGATAAAATTAATTTAAAAATATAGAAATATTGGAAAAATACCAATTGATGCTAATGCATAGTTTTGAAAGTATATATGTACTATAAAAATATTATGGGGAAAAATTGGGTATCAACAGCTGCCCCTCTTTACCCGGGAAGGATGAAAGAGTCTTCGGGTAAAGAAATGATGGCCAGTTTTGACCGAATGGGATGTTTTTCTTAGAAAAAAATAGAGGCCGAACTCTGGTCCTTGTGCTGCCTACATATCCCCGGTTTTACAAGAATCAGACCATGTGTAGTTTTGGATCCACCGGTGAATGAAGCCGATGGAGTTGTTATAGGAATGGTAGCCAATTTCAGCAAAGGTTCTTTTGTGGATGGTAATGTCGGATGGAGTTATGATTATGGGTTTGGAGTGTATCGGATGTGTTATAGGGTAGATAGCTGGATGTCACGAGGTAGGATGGGCATCTGAGGAGAATCGGTAGTGAAAATAGTATGAGCGGAAACCGGAGTGAAGGTTGCTCCTGTTTAAAAAACGGTTACCTCTGGGACCACCTGCAAACTCAAAATACGATGCATGCAAGTACGTAGGTTACTACAAAAATTTAAATGGATGCAAGTTCCCTTTGGACCATGAAAGATTGCCTTTGGACGGTGCAGATGATGTCCTTAGACTATGATGTCCCGGGCCATGAATTGTGAGATAAGAGACCATGAAATGATGTTCGCGGGCCATGAAAATGGTGCCTTCGAACCATGACGCCTTTGAATAATGATATTAGATTTTGAGAGATCCCCAAGCCATAGCATGGTGTATTCAGGCTATGAGGATGATGCCTTTAGACAATGACGCCTTTGGACAAGTTGGCGATATTTCAGCCCATGAGATGTAATAATATGATGCTAAAATCAACAAGACAAGGCTTAGTCTTGTGAGGTTGAGGGCAGAGCTTAGACCGAAAGAGGAGCAAATAGATTATGTAGGAATAGAGCAACATTTATGCAAGGAGGGACAATGCTTAGTCCCATGAGAAGGCATCGCTTAGACTTATTCAGATGGAGACAAGGCTTAGTCTCTTGCAAAGAGAAGACAGTGCTTAGCCTTATGCACAATATGGAGGCAAGGGTTAGCCTCATGCGAGATTCGGGACAAGGCTTAGTCCCATGCAAAAGAAGGCAGTGCTTAGCCTTATGCAAATATGGAGGCAGGGCTTAGCCTCATGCAAGATGGAGACAGGGCTTAGTCTCATGCAAAGAGAAGGCAGTGCTTGGCCTTATGCAGATATGGAGGTAGGGCTTAGCCTCATGTAAGGTTCAGGACAGGGCTTAGTCCCATGCAAATGGAAGGCAATGCTTAGCCTTATGCAAAAATAGAGGCAGGGCTTAGCCTCATGCAAGATTCGGGACAGGGCTTAGTCCCATGCAAATGGAAGGCAATGCTTAGCCTTATACAAATATGGAGGCAGGGCTTAGCCTCATGCAAGATGGAGACAGGGCTTAGTCTCATGCAAAGAGAAGGCAGTGCTTAGCCTTATATAGATATGGAGGCAGGGCTTAGCCTCATGCAAGGTTCAGGACAGGGCTTAGTCCCATGCAAATGGAAGGCAATGCTTAGCCTTATGCAAAATGGAGGCAGGGCTTAGTCTCTTGCAAAGAGAAGGCAGTGCTTAGCCTTATGCAAATATGGAGGCAGGGCTTAGCCTCATGAAAGATTCGGGACATGGCTTAGTCCCATGCAAAGAGAAGGCAGTGCTTAGCCTCATGAAAGATGGAGATAGGGCTTAGTCTCATGCAAAGAGAAGGCAGTGCTTAGACTTGTGCAGATATGGAGGCAGGGCTTAGCCTCATGCAAGGTTCGGGACAGGGCTTAGTCCCATGCCAATGGAAGGCAATGCTTAGCTTTATGCAAAATGGAGGCAGGGCTTAGCCTCATGCAAGATTCGGGACAAGGCTTAGTCCCATGCAAATGGAAGGCAATGCTTAGCCTTATGCAAATATGGAGGCAGGGCTTAGCCTCATGCAAATATGGAGACAGAGCTTAGTCTCATGCAAAGAACGAATAAAAAATAAGAGTAGAATGTTTCTTAGCTGGAGATATGTTCGGTGTCTGGTGGCCTGATTGATAATGATTTCGCTGCATGTATATATTTGCGAATGCTACTGCTATGTTAGATGTGCCTGTGCTCAAAGAAAAATTGTAAGTTTTGTAAGGGGAGGTTGGTCCGTGCCTTTCGTCTGCCGGCTCCGCTCCTCTGTTCTGGAGGCCTTGTTTGAGTTTCCCTGGGTAACACCTGGCTGTTATAGATTTTTCGAAAATATGCAATATTTGTGAAAATAAAGTTATTTTTTAGGAAACATAGTGAAATATCAAGTGATTTTTTAGATGAACTAGTGACTGTAACACATTTCAGAGACATTGCAGCTATTCTGTCCCAGCTTGGTAGATGGTTCTTCGACTGTTTGCGAAACTTGTTGAACCTTCCTCGGAAGTTTGAGAATCCTTCTCAAAATTCTGCCCCAATTTCTGACTTTCTGGCATGCGATAGTGTTGGCTGGACTTGCTCCAGAATTTTGAGGGTCCTCCTCAAAATTCTGCCCCAGGTTATGATCTTGGGGGGGGGGGGGATGGAATTTTTATTATGATATGACCAAACCCACAGGGCTTCCTACGTATCCCCTCTTAAACGGTAGTCAGGTCAAGCGTAGTTCAATTATATCTGATGAAGGAATGGTCTAAACATAGTATCTTTTGACTGCGTCTGAATTGATTGGTTTTGGCCAGACTTCTCCATCCATTTCTGCAAGTATGAGTGCTTCTCCTGTTAGCACCCTATGAACCATGTAGGGACCTTTCCAGTTGGGAGAGAATTTCCTTTTGGCTTCATCTTGATGTGGGAAGATCTTCTTCAGCACCAGCTGTCCTGGTGCAAACTGTCTTGGTTTAACCCTTTTGTTGAAAGCTTTGGACATTCTATTCTGATAAAGCTGACCGTGACATACTGCGTTCATTCTTTTTCCATCTATAAAGGCCAATTGCTCATAGCGGCTCCTTATCCATTCTGCATCGCTGAGTTCGGCTTCCTGTATGATCCTTAAAGAAGGAACCTCTACCTCAGCTGGGATGACAGCTTCGGTACCATAAACCAGCATGTAGGGAGTTACCCTGGTTAATGTGCGAACTGTAGTGCGGTATCCCAACAAAGAAAAGGGTAGCTTCTCGTGCCATTGTTTGTGGTTTTCTACCATCTTCATTAGTATTTTCTTAATGTTTGTGTTGGCGGCTTCTACGGCTCCATTCATCTGAGGTCTGTATGCTGTGGAGTTCTT
This sequence comes from Nicotiana attenuata, assembly GCF_001879085.1. Taxonomy (NCBI): domain Eukaryota; kingdom Viridiplantae; phylum Streptophyta; class Magnoliopsida; order Solanales; family Solanaceae; genus Nicotiana; species Nicotiana attenuata. The sequence continues at coordinate 62,443 of NW_017674020.1, forward strand.
GTGTCTGATTTTGAAAGTTTCACACATGACTTTCATCAGATCACTGTTGAGATAGGCGGCATTATCAGTGACAATGGACTCGGGAACTCCGAATCGGCAAACAATACGATCCTTGACAAAGTCTGCGATGACTTTCTTGGTTACAACTTTGTAGGATGCAACCTCTACCCATTTTGTGAAGTAGTCAATGGCTACTAGAATAAACCTATGACCGTTTGAAGCAGTGGGCTTAATCGGACCGATGACATCCATTCCCCAAATGGCAAATGGCCAAGGTGAACTTGTTGCACTGAGCTCATTTGGCGGCACTTTTATCATATAGGCATGCACTTGACATTGGTAGCATTTTCGGACATAACGGGCGCAATCTGACTCCATGGTCATCCAAAAATAACCGTCCCTAAGTATCTTCTTGGCCAAGACAAAACCATTCATATGCGGGCCGCAAGTCCCAGCATGTATCTCCTCAAGTAGCTTAGAAGCCTCTTTTGCGTCGACACATCTTAGCAATCCCAAATCAGGAGTTATTCTGTACAAGTTTCCTTTGCTGTAGAAGAAGTGATTGGACAATCTCCGGAGTGTGTGTTTTTGAGTATGGCTCGCATGCTCCGGGTATTCTCCTTTTGCCAAATATTCCTTGATATCGTGAAACCAAGGCTTCCCGTCTGTTTCTTCTTCAACATGGGTGCAATATGCTGGCTGATTATGAATTCTCACTGGGATGGGATCAATGAAATTCCTGTCTGGATGCTGTATCATGGATGACAAAGTGGCCAATGCATCGGCAAACTCATTCTGAATTCTGGGCACATGCTGAAACTCTATCTTCGTGAACCTTCTTCTCAATTCTTGCACATGGTGCAGATATGGCAATATCTTGGAATTCTTGGTGGCCCACTCTCCTTGTACCTGGTGCACAAGCAAATCTGAATCACCGATTACCAGCAACTCCTGAATATTCATGTTGATTGCCATGTTTAGTCCTAGTATGCAGGCTTCATACTCTGCCATGTTGTTAGTGCATGGAAATCTAAGCTTTGCAGATACAGGGTAGTGTTGACCTGTTTCTGATACCAAAACTGCTCCAATGCCCACTCCTTTGAAATTTGCAGTTCCATCGAAGAACATCCTCCAACCGTCGTATGCTTCGGTAATGTCCTCTCCTACGAATGACACTTCTTCATCAGGAAAATACGTTTTCAAAGGTTCGTATTCCCCTCCCACAGGATTTTCAGCAAGATGATCTGCCAATGCTTGTCCTTTGACCGCCTTCTGAGTTACATAGACGATATTGAACTCACTTAACAGTATCTGCCACTTGGCTAACTTTCCAGTCGGCATGGGTTTCTGAAATATGTACTTCAGGGGGTCCATCCTGGATATAAGGTACGTTGTGTAGGCACAGAAGTAATGCCTCAATTTCTGAGTTGACCAGGTCAAAGCACAACAGGTGCGTTCTAACAGAGAGTATCGTGCTTTATAAGGTGTGAATTTTTTACTCAAGTAGTATATGGCTTGCTCCTTTCTCCCTGTCTTGTCATGTTGTCCCAAAACGCATCCGAAGGCTCCATCTAATACAGATAGATAGAGTAGCAAAGGTCGACCTGGCTCTGGCGGGACCAATACTGGTGGTGTGGACAGGTACTCCTTGATTTTGTCGAAAGCTTTCTAACAATTTTCTGTCCAACTTGTTTCGGCATCTTTCCTCAACATCTTGAATATGGGTTCACATATAACTGTGGACTACGCTATGAAGCGACTGATATAGTTGAGACGTCCTAGGAAGCTCATCACATCCTTTTTGCTCCTAGGTGGTGGTAACTCCTGAATAGCCTTAACTTTGGACGGGTCCAGTTTGGCGGCTGACAATGAATCCCAGTAACTTTCTTGCGGGAAACCCGAATGCACACTTTGCGGGGTTCAATTTTAAGTTGTACCTCCTTAACTTGTCAAAGAACTTTCTCAAGTCCGCTATGTGATCTGCGGCCCTCTTGGATTTGATAATGACGTCGTCCACATACACCTATATTTCTTTGTGTATCATATCATGGAAGATGGTTGTCATGGCTCTCCTGTAAGTAGCCCCAACATTCTTTAGACCGAATGGCATCATCTTGTAGCAGTATACCCCCCATGGTGTAATAAAAGTTATTTTCTCTGCGTCTTCTCAGATCTGGTGATAACCCGCGAAGCAATCTACAAAGGATTGGAGATCATGCTTAGCACAATTGTCGATCAGGATGTGTATATTTGGCAGTGGAAAGTCATCCTTGGGACTTGCTCTGTTTAAGTCTCGATAGTCAACACATACTCTGACTTTCCCATCTTTCTTCGGAACTGGTACAATGTTGGCTAACTAGGTTGGGTACTCAACCACTCTGAGAACTTTGGCTTTGATCTGCTTAGTAACTTTCTCCTAGATTTTCAAGCTCATATCTGGTTTGAATTTTCTGAGTTTCTACTTCACTGGCGGGCACATTGGATTGGTTGGCAACTTGTGAGCCACTATGGATGTGCTCAAACCGGTCATGTCATCGTATGACCACGCAAAGATATCCTCATACTCCTTCAAGAAGCGAACGTACTCCTCTTTCTCTAGCGGTGATAAGTGAATGCTTATGCGAGTCTCTTTGACAGTTTTGGCGTCTCCCAAATTTACCGCTTCAGTTTCGTCCAGGTTGAACTTAGGCTTATTCTCAAAGTTCTCAACCTCTCTGACAACCTCCTCAGGTATTTCATCTTCTTCCTCCGAGTCACTATCTTTATATTGCGTTGCCTCATTACTTGTCACAATCACCGGTTCATCAGGAAAAGTAATAATAACGCTGTAAAAAGAAAAGTGTGGAAGATAATAATGAATAATAAATAGCAATGGATTGATTAAAACTAAAAACATCCAAAACAAGTACGGTTGGGTGAATCGAGCAATTATTTTGAAACAAGTGAGTCTTTAAAACAAAATTACTGAAAATAGCTTAGATGCCTATCATGGCTATAGAATAAAATTAGGCTGATTGCCAAGCTACCTAGGGACTCGGCGGGCCCGGGATGGTATGGCAGTCCAGTTCCTGAGAACAACTCCCTTCTCCACAGTCTGAATAGTGAGGCCTTCTTCCTCCTCCTCCTCCTCAATTATTGCACTGCAATCCATGTCTTCATCTTCCAGGAATAGATTTCTCAGCCCAGCTAATGCTTCTTCTTCTACAACTCCCCATATTGTATCAGCTTGGTGAAAAGCCTGACCCAGATGTGGCACTGGTTGCTCGAGAGGGTGATAAGGTCCACACCATGGAGGCGACCGGTCATCATACTCTTGCCATGTATACGGGTATCCGAGCCCGAAGGTAGTACCATGACGTTTCAGCTGTATTGGTTTGGTGATGCCTTGGAGATTCTTCCCAAGCCCTTTGTCGGGTTCATACCCAGACCATGCTAGTATGCTTTCTATTTTGTTACTTCACCATTTGTCTTTCTCAACGGCATTGACACGTTTGATGTGATAATAGGTCTCCCCTCCTAGCCTTCTTCTGTTCCCGATAAACCGGGATGGTTTGACTGGTGTAAATAGGGTTACTCCCGACCTCGTGAATGATCACCTCCTGATGGTTCCATTCGAACTTCACGTCCTGGTGTTGTGTGGAAGCCACAGCCCCAGCAGCATGTATCCAAGGTCGGCCCAATAGAAGATTGTATGAAGCTGATATATCAAGCACTTGGAATTCAACGTCGAATCAAGTTGGCCCCATCTGCAGACAAAGATTAATCTCCCCAATCGTGGCCCTTTGAGACCCATCAAAGGCTTTCACGTTCATGTTTCCTGCCCGTATTTCATGGAAACCTTTGCCCAATCTTTTCAGAGTATCTAACGGACAAATGTTGAGGCTTGAACCTCCATCGATCAGAACTCTGGCAATGAATTTGTCTTCATATTATACAGTGATATGCAATGCTCGGTTATGATTCAACCCTTCAGGCGGTAGTTCATCCTCGTGGAAGATGATCTTATGACTTTCCAACACCTGCCCTACCATGTTGGCCATCTCTTCGAAGGTGATATTGTTGGGTACGTAAGCTTCACTTAACACCTTCATCAAAGCATTCTTGTGCGCCTCTGAATTTTGCAACAATGATAGGATGGATATCTAAGCTGGGGTTTTGTTCAAATGATCAATGATGGAGTATTCCCTTGCTTGTACTTTCCTCCAAAGGTCATCTGGTCCTATTTCAATGACATGCTGCTTGGTAGTGGCATCCTTACTTGGTCCTCCCAAGTGTTTAGGTGTATAGATTCTTCCGGTCCTAGTCATTCCTTGTGCAGCATCGGATTCTTCCATCTTTGCCTTTCCTTTTCGCCTAGCTTCAGCAACGTGATCCCAGGGTATTGCTTTTGAATCGAAAGGAGCTGTGGTTGATATTGTCACTGTGAAAGGTGTGGCCACTTCTACTTTAAATGGAACAGGGGCGGCCGCAGGTGGAGCTACCTCAACCTCAAATAGAACCGATGCAGTTACCTCAACCTCGATTGGTGACTGAGTCTGTACTACAATAGGAGTAAGTGTGACTGCGGGTTTAAAGTCATCGCCTTCTCGAATAAGCCCGATTGACCCTTCAGTATCCCATTCTTCATCCATCTTTATCACATGTATTCCACCGCCCCTATGATCCGGGAGAGGATTGTTGCGGACATTAGGTGCAACCTCTTTCGCCTGTATGACCTTGTTGTCAATTAGTGTCTGGATTTTATCTTTCAGTGTTCGGCACTCGTCAATGGTGTGCCCGTTCATACCGGAATGGTATGCACATGTTTTGTTTGGGTTGACCCATTGGGATGGGTTCTCCACTGCCACAGCGGGAATAGGAGTGACGTAACCAGCGACCTTCAACCTTTCATACAACTGGTCGATGGGTTCAGCAATAGCGGTGTATTGTCTGGGTGGTTTGCGGTCAAAATTGGGTCGTGGTCTTGGGTAATTTTGACGAGTTGGAGGTGACTGGAAATGAATAGTTGGGAATTATAGGTGTGATACACAGTGGCCGATTGGGAATATCTAGGAGACGAGGGTAGATATGTAGGATTATAGAGCCAATGCAAACAAAGTCCTAAATCAGGATTTTTAAATGCACATAAAGATGATCATTTTTTATTAAGCATGATTACAGCACCAGTTTAATAACATGATTTCCAGGTGATAATAACTTATGCAGAGTCAGATAACGAAGTGATGGACTTATAACATGTTTCTAATATGCAAAATATAAATGTCAGTGCGCTAAGACAGGTTTTCTAATGCAAATATCATAGACTTATGACATGTTTTGGTGCAAGTGACATAGCATATGGGCCTAGAGCATGATTTCTATCATAACGTGCACTCAAAGCAGGATTCCTGTTGCAAATATGTATATAAACTAAGAGCATGATTTCTACTATGTATCAACCTAAAGCATGATATCTACCCAGCCTCCCACAAATATCATATAGGAACCCTCCTTTTTTACTAATTGCCCCAATATCTGTTTACAAATAATATTATTATAGACCAGGATCAAATGAATTACATAAGTAAATGAAACTATGCTATAGGGAGCCTAAATCAGGCTCAAAGTAAACCTGGGAATGCCAGGCCTTCAACAGAATCTCAGAAGCCAAAGATCTCACAGCCAATAATGTGTGCCTTGGTGTGTAAGAGTTCCCTAAGGACCTCAAGGATCCCGGGGAGTACTCACACCAGGACCATTTCTCAAATGGGGATTGGTTATGTGCAGTGTGGAAGGGCCAGCCTTGGTATGCCAGAGTTAAGAGAGATCTCAAGGATCCCTAAGCATTACACATACCAGAGGGGCAGAACTTAATAATCTAGGAGTAGGGTGAGAGAGCTTGACATAGTGTTGAAAGACTTGTAAAACAGTTAGAAGTGAAAAGATTCAGAAACAGTTTTTTTTTAAAAAAACACTACTANGTTTTTGAGAAGAATGCTAGGAGTAGGAGCAGCAGTTTTGAAATCATTTTGAGGAAAACATACTCAGCAAACAATCCAATTAATCATGGACTACCCAGATTCACTTAACAAGCAGAATTACAAACAAGGGGGAAGGGGATTGGGATACATATAGGGTTGAAACCACATAAATAGGGAAACTGATACAGCAAATGCCCAGAACAACTAGGAGTATACTGAACAAGTTAGTCATAGACAGTTAAGATATAGAGAAAGAATGTAACAGAATCATGTTGGAAACAAAGATGTGTTGAACAGAATTGGACACAATCAGGACCAATTGAATGCGCTAGAAGACTAAATAACTAACATAGTCATACCAATTAAAGGGAGGGGTAAGAGAACTAAGTTAACATGCTCGACAGATATCAAAGAACTAAATGAAGTCAGTGATGCTGATTACACATAAGGCAGAATTTAGACATGCTTAATAACAGCAAACAGAGAAACCAAATTCAATAACTAATACAGGAACAAACATAGATGTATAGGCATAGAACACACAAAGTTGAGTTTCAAAAGCTAACTGGAGACATACCAGTTAAAGAAGAGAAATGCAGAATGTAAAAAGAGGTGCAACTCCACTACCTAGCCTTGGCTTTCAGCCGGCTAGACCAACGATCAACACAAGTAGCAAATAAAGAAGAGAGAGTTTGAATGTATGTGTGTGTATTCAGAACAGTGTGTTCGTGTCGAATGGAGCAGAATGATAGTGCTTATATAGCAGTTCAGAGTACAACAAAAATAAGGTAAAAGAATCAGTATTCAGTCAATTAAGGAAATCATAGGATCACAGGATCCAATCACATAAAGGAGTTTAGAGTAGACTCTTAATTAGGGGGTAATCGATCAAATAGTAATAATAGAGGTCTAATTAAGGAAAGAATCCTAATCATACCATATAAGGAATCAGTAAGAATCCCCGAACCATTCAGATAGTTTACTAAGGCAAGGCAGGTAACTATTGTGAATAAGGTAAAGGAAGTAACCAAATAATCAATCAATGCTTGATTGGGGATAGGAAATTAGGGAATTGTACCATAAATAACTCTTATTGAATCATCAAATAAGGCAAGAAGTAGGTTTAACAGTCAATTAGGGTTAGAGCCCATAAATCAAGCAATCAATCACACGAATAAGGCAATCATAGATAATTAAAGACCAATCAAAGGTCAGTTAAACAATAAATAAACAAGATATGTAAATTAAGAGGCTCAGGATTAAGGGAGACAAACACAAATCAGTAAGTTTCTTCAGTAAACAAATGAAACCTAGATAATTAGGCTAATTAGTTTAATTATTCCAATAATACGTACAAGAAGTTGAAATGAAACAATGAATAGTCAGTCAATTGAACCAGAAACATAATCATGCGAGAAAGATTAAACAACACATGAAGATCTCAGAAAACCTTTTGTAAAAAATAGAAGAAGTAGAAAAACCCTAATTTGAAAACACTTGAGGTTGACAGCATAGAAATCAAAAGACCCTTAAAGAAAACAACCATGGAAACTTGAAACACTTCAAATAGGCAAGGATTTGGACAACAAATAACAAAGAAACCAAAAACCCTAGAATAACTTAGTGCTGAAAATCGATTAAAAGTAAGAGAACCCTAAAGAAAATTGGTGATGAACTTTGAGTCCAGATCATCAAAGATCTGAACCGACTCAAGTCCAAACATTAGGTTTTGAAGAAAAATAAAGGATAAAGGGAAATTTGGTCTTGAACCAGAGGTTTAACCGTAAAACATTGATAAAAAAGCACTCACAGACCATCGACGGACTCTCAGAGGGTCTTGCACAAGATCTGGACTAGATCTCTTCGATATCTTTCCATGAAATCACAAAAATGAGCAACCAGGAGACGTAAGAGACAAGTAGAAGTCTCAAACAGCCATGGGAATCCATGGATCGAGTGGGAATCAGAGGGATTAGGGCTGGTTTTGGGTGGCAGCGGCTAGGGTTAAGTTTAGGTCTCAGAGAGAGAACTGAAGAGATGAGGGAACGAGGGCGGCAGAGTGTGGTGAGAATGAGCTAGGTTAGAGGGGGGTCGTTTGGAATTAAAAAGGTAAGAAGTGATAATGGCTGTTGATCTCTGTGATCAACGGCCAGGATTTAGAGGGTTTGGGGCTGGGTTTAATTTGATTTGGACCTGGGGTGAATTGGGTCGGTATTATTAAGGGGTCTGGGCTGGTATTAAAAGGGTTAGGTCCGAAAAATTAGAGAAATTAAAAGGCTATTTGTTAAATACCTAAGTAATTGAATAAAAATTATTTTATAAAATAATTAACAATGAGAAAAAATGATTTTCATGCATAGAAGTGCTTTAAAATAATTATTCAATATCTTAAAAAATATAATGGACCAATTTCTGGTAAAATAATGCAATGATGTATACATGGGCTATAATTGCAAAATTAGTGCAATTGTAACCAAAAGGTGTTAATCTGGCCATTTGTGAAATAAAATGAACTTAATATATCCATAAATAGCAATATTAAGTCATGAAATACTATAAAGCCATTTGTGATGCAATTTGTAATTATTTATGTAAATAAAATACTAGGATAAAATTAATTTAAAAATATAGAAATTATGGAAAAATACCAATTGATGCAAATGCATAGTTTTGAAAGTATATATGTACTTTAAAAATATTATAGGGAATAATTGGGTATCAACACCATGTATACCACATAAGATGCATCTATGAGATGGTTACATGTGAGATTATTATTAACCCGCAACCTGGTGTTTGCGAGGTAACTTGCTCAATAATTTAATTTAGAGCATAATTTCCAGATTTTCTATTCAAGATAGTTTGTCTTGATAAGTTGGTTTACATCACAACTGGTTTAGCAAAATGATTTATTGAGTGCCTCCACTTAATAGTTAAACTATTTCTTATGAGAACAAAATTATATATATCAGTTTGATATAAGTTATATACGAAAGTATATTACATTCTCCCCTCACAAGTGGTTCAGGGTCAGGAACCAAATAATTTCATCTTATTATTATTAATGTGTGGTGTATATTTTAGTTAACACCATAACGTATAAAGATGGATTTTCAAAAGTTGAGAAAGTAAGTAAGTTTTTCTAACATGGGGAGGAGAAAGGATAAACAGTTGAGAAAAAGTTACGTGGAATGGATTATCATTTGTACATCTAGATCCTTGAATAAAACAATATGAACTTGAAGTCATAAAACTATAATTCATCTGCAATATATTTGATGTTTTATACTTCAATACCACACAAGAGGGGGGGGGGGTGATTTGTGTGGTATCTAATTTTTCGCTTAAGTTGTTTATGGAAGGACCTGGCTTAAAAGGTGAAAAAACCACGACCTACTTTCCAGCAGGATTTTCCTAAACTCTCCACTAAAATCACTGAGCCAAAAACTGCATTTACAAACACTCTTTTGTAAACCTAGGACTAACTCTAATCCCGTTGTAGCACACAGCCTCAACTGCTGCGACAACTTCAAGTACTCTAACTTGAAAACTCTGAGTACCTAATATAATTGCTTCTAGATAAAGTTGAAAGGTACAATATGAAAACACATACTACAATTGAACTAGAATAAAAGACAGACACTTGGAACTGGTTCTTCTATCTGGTTCAAGTAGCTTCAGGTTTGCACGTTTGAACTACACACAAATTGCTTGCAAAATTGCCTTGCTATTTTGCTCTCAATTTACGTTTAAGTTGTGGTTATGTGCGTTACCTGTATAAGAGAACAACGCTGATATTTATGGAGTTAGTAATTAGAGATTGACTAGACTTCTGATGCTACTCTTCCATGGTGGAAGAGTTCTAGTTGATCTCAACCTCTAACTCCTTCCCTTTCTTAAACTATGTTCTCTTTGAATAAGGAGTCTTTCTCCTTATCTAATATGTAACCTTTTCGATCAGGATCAGGAGATATCACTTCTGGTAAGTTAGTTTTATCTGCTTCACATGCATCTCACATGCTTGAGTTGACCATATCTATGCTTCACCAGGATGGACCTGGTCTATGTCTAAGTTCTTTTGTCAGTCTTCAATACTCACTTTTACTTGGGCCAACAAATTCCCCCTTTTTGATGATGACAAACCCTGTGCTTTCCATTCACTTAGGCCTTGTCAGAACTCAGCTCAATCATCAATGCAAAGTTAGAAATTTTTCACTTATCATCAAGGACCAGGTTCATTAGGTTATAAACATCACTTATTTTGAATATAAAGCACAATATCTTTTCCCTCTTTTGGCATCATCGAAAAGTTGCATAAACAAAGTGTTATCCCCAGATTTTTAAGAATTACTCATGGCCACAGGGGCAACTTCAAGTGCAATCATGGATGAATCATCAGTAATCAACCACACATATTCAAACTATCAAGGAAAGATAAACAGTCAACAAGAGCAAAACCAGCAAACTTCATTGATAGAGAATATGATTCTGCCACAATCCACAAAGAAGAAACAAAAATAGTTAAAATATGAGCAAAACAAGAAAAGTCCCTAATCTGGGTCCCTGAAAGGTCTAAACAACTAAACAGGAATGAAGGCTAAGGAAATTAAGGCTTGGAAGAACTGGAGGGTTGGGTTTTGGCTTGGAGATGGTGCATCATATTTTGAAGAATGCCATCATTCTTCTCCTTTTCCTTTGTGAGCTCAATTCTGAGAGCATCTCTCTCAGATTCAACCTCTGCCAAACGAGTCTACAACCTAGCTATCTCAGCATCCTTTGCCCCACTCTCCTGCAATAGGGCTCTGACCTTGCTATTTATAGGTGTCTTCTTAGATGAACCGGGTTCATTTGGAATGGCATTGACCTCATAGTCACAAGCAATCAGAGTGTTTATGCCAAAATGATCTTTGCTTGTGGCCATCTCCCACTTTTTTAGTGGCACCTTACAACGTGTAAGGACAGTAGTGAGAATAAACCCATAAGGGGTGGCATGAGCCTTGGAGCCATTGATCACCCTATCAAGCAGCTTGATCATAAATGCAGGCCAGTTGATTTGCCTTCCACTTTCAAGACACTCCATCAACACCAAATCCATGTAGTTAGCAGTGTGTCTTCTTTCCTGCCTAGGCATCAGACACTTGTTGACAAATTCAAACAAGACTGTGAGGCATGACTTCATTTCACTCTTAGACACGACCTTGGCTTCATTCACATCTGGGACATCACAGAACCTCCTAGTGATGGCAAGGGCAGTGGGAAGGGAATCTAGACTTGGCCATTTTTGCCTTGTGTAGTCATCATATCCTTCAGAGGGAATGTCAAGGATTTCACCCAGCCTTTGTGCATCAAAGGACACCTGAACCCCTCTCACTTGGCTGGTAACTCTGCCATCCTTTACCTCTACATTAACCATGAACTCAATAATTTCATTCCTTGCCAGCCTGCCATCCAACTGAAGGACCATGTCCTTCCAACCCTGAGCAGCAAGAGCATCAACTAGTTGAACCATCCCTGGTTCTTCCAAATCCTTCAGAAGTCTGCCCTTCAAAATGGTTCGTTTGCCAAATTTGGCTAGTAGGATGGCAAATGGGGCGGTGTGGGGGCGAGGCGGGGCAGATTTAAGGCTATGCGGGCCGGAGCGGGTTTAAAGCTACGCGGTGAGGGGCGGTTGCGGGGCGGGTTGAAATAATTTTTTAAAAAGCTAATGCGGGGCGGGGCGGTTGCGGGTCTACGCGGGTTTTTGCGGGTTTGCACAAGTTTACTGGATTTCGCCTATTGTATTACCAGTAAGACATGACTCATGAGTAAGGTATGCGACAAAAATAGTAGAATATCTGTTTAAATATTTGATACTTAATAAAAACAAACTAAATCATTTATAACTTCTTCTCTTTTAAATACACCATTTAATTAGTGAAATGGTAATTAAGTTAGGAATTTTGAATAAAAGAGAAAAGCTAGACATTTAACGGAATATAAAATGTAGTTTAGACAAATATTTTTATGATTAAATTATTAAACATTTATCACTTAATCATCTAATGAAAAGTTTGTTACACAAAAATTATAATTTTTGTCACTTAAAAAATCATACAACTAAATAATAGCAGCCAACCAGAATTGTATAACGTTCATGTTTTTGTCATTTTCAGCATTCCCATTATGAATTTCAAAATCCTCAAATCCAATTGAAACAATTCAGTTGGTTGGTGGAATCGAAAATCCAGCAATAAAATTAATTAAAAAAAACTAAAAAAAAAACCTTATGCGGTGCGGTGCGGGGTGGGTGGACGCGAGTGTGGGTGTGGGGCGGGTGGACGCGGCTGCAAATACTATGCGGGGCGGGGCGGGGCGGGGCGGGGCGGGGCGGGGCGGGGCGGATTGAAATCTTTGCGGGTTTACCCCGCAACCGCACCGCACGCACCGTTTGCCATCCCTATTGGCTAGCTTGTCTTGTTCAGCATCAGATTCACTCTCTTCTTCACCACTCCATTCCTCCTCCTTAGTAATTCTAACTTTCTTGGCTTTCACAACAGACCCTGTTCTTTTAGCCAATGAAGGTTCAATAGTCTTAGATACAGATGAAGACTTATTGGAAGAAGTCTTGGTCTTCTTGGGCTTAGGGGTCTGTACCTCCACAGTTGTATGTTCTTCCTGATGGGCCTGTTCCATCTCATCCACATCAATAGCCTCAGAGGGCTCTGCAACCTTAGCTTTTCCGTTATCCTTTCTCTTCTTCTTGCTTTCCGCCATAACTTTTTGTAACTTATTCTCACTCTGTTTCAACATACTCCTTGTGTCCCTTCCTTTTGGTAGGGGAATATCAGCAGTTATTGGAGAAGAAGCCTTTCATTTCTTGGTAGTTTTTGCAGTGCTGGGAGCTTTTGGTGTTGGGGTTCTCCTTTTCTTGGGGTTATAACTTGCACCCACTTTCTTCGGAAGGTCTGCTAGGGTCTCCTCAATAGATGAACCGGGTTCATCTGCATGTGAACTTAGATTAACCAGCCCTTCAGCAGCCTCCCCTAAGCCACTTCCCCCTATTTTCTTGCTACTTTCTACCACAATTTCATCCTCAGCCCCACAGATAGCTGGTCTATCCATTTCAGAAATGGGTGAAGAATCAGCTACTTCTTTCCCTCTTCCCCTCACATTACTACTCACACCCTCACTCTCCTTTTCTTTTTCACTTTTATTTTACCTCCTCTCCTTCCTGACTCAGGCATTTCCACATTCATAACAGACCCAACCAGAACAAACCTATTATCCAAATTTTCAACCAGAACAGAACGTACCTCAGAAGGGGGATTTTGAACCTTCTCAGAATCAGAAGACCTAGTTCCTTCCCCCTCACTCGCAGATTTGAAGGAATCATCTGAGTTTTCAGAATCTTGGGCTTGTCTAGCCTTCAATTTTGCATTCAGTTTCTTTGAAAGCACACCTGTAGCCACAGTTTTGTGAGCAAGCATCTTCACTCGCCTTCTCCTAGGTTGGGGGGTTGTGCTGGGTTGAGGAGGTGTGGAGGAATCAAAGGGGGTAGTTGTGGAGGAGTGCCTGGGTTATCTTGGGGGTTGGTCATCTTCGTTAATTTGGAAGAGAAATTTTTGAATTGTGTTTTGGAAGAGAGAAGAGTAGGGAGTAGAAGAAACTCGACGGTTTTAGAGAATTATGAGAGTGGAAGTGATGATGATGATGATGGTTTTTAAAGAGAGAAGTGTAATTAATGTCTAACAGCAGCTTTTTATGGTGAAGTCCAATCACTCTGAAATTGCCGGTTGAACAAGCGATTAAGCTTCCCTAGATTCTAGGCATTATGTACGGTAGGGATTCTAATAGAGACGGAACTGGTTCAAACTCAAAAGGATAATTTTTCTGGGTTTTTTTTATCTTAGGTAGGACTCTGCTCAAGAATTAAATATTAATATTTCTAATTGTGCAGAGTGTAGAAAAGATACCTCGTTATTCAGATGAACCAGTACTGATGAACTAGGTTCTTCACTAAGAATCCTCTTGATCATGCCTCAATTTACCAAAATAGAAATTTTTTTGTTAGAGATCAGTGAGTCATATTAACACATGGCATAGGAGTATACTATTTATAGTATGAAACTGAGCAAAAATTAATCTAGATATTTACACAAGTTCCAGATTTCCTAACCAAAAACAATAAAAATTTTCCATTTTTTTTTCATTGTGCATTTTGAACTGGTTTCATTAAGTGATCTTAATCATCCCTAGTTCTAAGCTGTTCCTTTCAAAGCTTTCTCTACTCAGTGCTTTTGTAAAAAAGTCACCAATCTGCTTATCAGTAGCACAAAATTCTATTGTGATCAATCCTTTCTCATAGTTGTCCCTTAAGAAATGATGTCTAACATCTATGTGCTTGGTTCTCTTATGATGAACCGGGTTCTTAGTCATACTAATAGCACTAGTGTTATCACAAAAAATAGGGATGCAACCAATTTCAATGCCAAAATCGATCAACTGCCGTTTGATCCACAACAATTGAGCACAACAAGAGGCAGCAACAACATACTCAGCTTCAGCAGTAGATAAGGCCACTGAATTTTTTTTTAGTGGCCCATGACACCAGACATGAACCAAGAAAGTGAGCCATACCTGAGGTGCTCTTCCTGTCCACAAGGAAACCTGCATAGTCAGCATCAGCATATCCCACTAGATTAAAGTTACTACCTTTTGGATACCAAAGGCAAAGGTCAGTAGTGCCTTTCAAGTATCTCAATATCCTCTTGACAACAGCCAAGTGGGATTCCTTGGGATTTGCTTGAAATCGAGCAAAAAGCCCTACACTGAAAACAATGTCAGGTCTGCTAGCAGTAAGATACAAAAGTGAACCAATCATACCCCTATACAACTTCTGATCAACAGATGAGCCAGGTTCATCTATGTCCAATTTTGTAGCTGTTGCAATAGGAGTGTCTATTTCCTTTGATTCGTCCATTTTAAACTTCTTAAGCAACTCTTTTGCATATTTCTACTAATGGATCATGGTTTCATTTGAGTTTTGTTTAATCTGTAAGCCTAAGAAGAAATTAAGCTCACCCATCATACTCATTTCAAATTCACTCCCCATAATTTAGCAAATTCCTTAATTTTTCAGTGGTTGCCCAAAAAATTATATCATCAACATATATTTGTACCATAGAAGATCCTTACCTTTTTCCCTCAGAATAGAGTACTATCAATCTTACCTCTCTTGTAGCCATATTCAAGCAGGAATTTGGATAGTCGTTCATACCATGCTCTAGGAGCCTGCTTGAGGCTATAGAGTGCCTTGTCCAGTTTATATACATGATCCGGACACTCCTTGCTTTCAAACCCTGGAGGTTGTTTGACAAACACTTCTTCCTTTAAGTAGCCATTTACGAAAGCACTCTTGACATCCATCTGGTGAAGAGTAAATTCCATATGTGCTGCAAAGGCTATGAGGAGTCTTATTGCTTCCAATCTTGCAACTGGAGCAAAGGTCTCATCATAGTCTATGCCCTTCTCCTGGCTATAACCTTGAACCACCAACCTTGCCTTGTTCCTTGTAACAGTTCCATCTTCATCAAGTTTGTTTCTGAAGACCCATTTAGTGCCAATTACTGATCGGTCCTTGGGTCTTGAAACTAGATGCCAAACTTGACTCCTTTCAAACTGATTGAGTTCATCTTGCATTGGATTTACCCAGTCTGCATCCTACAAAGCCTCAGCAACATTTTTAGGTTCAATCAGAGATATGAAAGCATCAAAAGCACATAGATTCTTTAATTGAGATCTAGTTTTGATTCCAGAAGTTGGATCAGTAATTACGTTCTCAATGGGATGAGAACTTTGATATTTGTAAGGTTTCACAACCAACTGGTTTCTGCTTGATGTTTCTCCTATGTTTTGTTGATGAGGAGCAGGCTCATGAACAGGTTCCAATTGGGAGTTGGATTGAGTTATTCTTTGTTCAGTTCCCCCTGTCAGGTTGCCCTGGATGGAAGAACATGTTCCATCACATGTTCCTTCTTTTGGTGCAGCTTCAGCTTGGGCTGTGACTTCACTTAAGCCTTTTACCAGCCCAATAGCTTCATCTTCATGTTCTTGTCTCTTAGAAAGAATGTTAGTTTTATCAAAAACTACATGTAAACTTTCTTCTACACACATAGTTCTTTTGTTGTATACTTTATAAGCTTTGCTATGTGAAGAATATCCCAAGAATACTCCCTCATCACTTCTGGGATCAAACTTACCTAGGGAGTCCTTTCCATTGTTGTCACGAAGCACTTGCATCCAAATGCCCTAAGATGGGATATATTTGGTTTTCTCCCTTTAAGTAACTCATAGGGAGTCTTCTCTACAAGAGGTCTAGTCATGCACCTATTAATGATGTAACGTGTAGTGTTTACAGCTTCTGCCCAGAAGCTATGGGGTAGTTTACTAGAAAGAAGCATAGTCCTAGCCATATCTTCAAGTGTCCTGTTCTTTTCTTTCAACTACTCCATTTTACCTTTGATTGGAGTCTAAGTCCAGAAAAATTATGATCTATGCCATGCTCATCACAAAATTCAGCAAACTTAGCATTTTCAAATTCAGTTCCATGATCAGACCCAATGATACAAGTTGATTACCTATTATTTTCTGAGTGTTTCTACAAAGAAGTAAGCATGTCAAATGCTTCATCCTTAGAAGTTAAAAACAATGTCCAAGTAAACCTAGAGTAATCATCCACAAGCACCAACACATATTTTTGACCACCTCTGCTTAATGTTCTCACTGGACCATAGAAATCAATATGAATCAGTTCCATCGACCTGGTCGTGCTTACCACTTTCTTGCATTTAAAAGAGGATTTTACTTGCTTCCCCCTAGCACAAGCCTCACAAACTTTGTCTTCCTTGAACTTGATGTTAGCAGCCCTATCACCAGGTTCTTGAGACTATTTGTTGAGTTGACTTAGACTCGCATGTCCAAGTTTTTTGTGCCAAAGGAGTGGATCATTGTCCAACACACTTAAGCAAGTGAGTCATTTTTTTGAAAGAGGTGGACAGATATACAATGTATATATTGTTACTCTTTTCCCTGCAAAACAATCTTGTCAGTGGTAAGATTTATCACAAAACATCTGGAAGAAGTGAATGCTACCAGGTTACCTCTGTCACATAGTTGTGATAGCATCTGGATTAAGGCTTATTTCAAGCCATCTATCAGGTAGACATTCTCAATGGAGTGTGAGTCTGTCTTACCTACCTTTCCAACCCCAATGATCTCACCTTTCTTACCATATTCAAAGGAGACATTACCTCCTTTTAAGTTCTCAAGTGAAAGGAACTGGTTCTTGCTTCCAGCCATATGCTTTGAGCAGCCACTTTCCATGTACCATATTTGGCTGCTCCCCTTCACTTGGACCTGCAAAAAGAAATCAGGGTTAGTCTTAGGAACCCAAACTAGTTTGGGTCCCTTTCTATAGGCAAAGGAATGAATTAAATTCTTTTTAGCCCATCCTGGCAGCCTATTTTTCCCTTGAACAAAGGTTTTGTTCTTTTGACTGGCCTTTTCTTTTGCAGTGCACTCACTTTTGTAGTGACCAATCTTACCACAATGTGTGCAGATTTTGTTCTCAGGAAGTGTGACGTACTTGATTTTGGGATCCCACTTAGGTGCAGGGGTCCCATATCCAAGTCCTCTTTTATTGCTACTGTGGTGTTCTTGTAGCCATGATAGTGCATCAGAGGACTTATTCCATTTACAAGTTCCGTCTAGTTCATGTTTAACCTTGCTTAGATCTTCTTTTAGGACTCTTATCTGCTCATCCTTTTTGTACAACTCATCCTTCATTTTTCCTAGATTTTCTTCTAAGGTGAGATGTGTGTGATCAACTTTCTTTTTACCTGTTCCTAATTTCAGTTTTAAATTTTCAGATCTAAGCTCTAGCACAGTGGTGTCAAGTTCAAGAATCCGGTTCTTCAACTCAGCATTTTTATTATAACTTTCACTAGCCCTAAGTTCCAGATTTTTGCACTAAGCTTTCAGGATTACACATTCCCTAGACAACTATTCCTTCTCATTGTTTATGACCTCAGATTCATCAATAAAATCTAGCAGTAACTCAGATAGATTTTCTTTGGACAAAAATTTAATCTTGTCTTTGAGATGAATCACACTTACCTCTGATTCCTCATAAGATTCACCAATGGCCATCAGTGCTTGTTCATCTCCATCTTCAGTTTCTGAATCCTCATCTGAGCTCCCTCCCCAAGCAGCAACCATAGCCTTTGTTGATCCTTTGTTCTTCTTGGGATGAACCTGTTCCTTCTTCCTGTTTCTTCGTTCAGCCCTTTCTCTCTTCCATTCAATTTCCCACTGAGGACAATTTTTGATCATGTGGTCAGTCTTACCACATTTGTAGCAGCCCCCGTTGGTCTGTTTTTCAGGAGCCCTTGGTTTGTTGAAGGTTGCACCTCTTGAAGAACCCTTTCCTCTCATTAGATACTTCTTGAAATCTCTCGTGATCATAACCATTTCATCTTCCTCTAGATCTGCACCTTCAGCTATTCTGAGGGCCAAGCTCCTTTCCTTCTTCGATGCATCCATCTTCATGGTTTGCCTTCTAAGTTCATAGGCAGTGAGATTTCCAATTAGCTCATCCAACTTGAGAGTGGAAATGTTCTTTGATTCCTGAATAGCAGTGATTTTGCTTTCCCAAGTAACTTGCAAAACCCTTGTCAAAATTTCTCAACCTTATCTTCTTCAAGGATAATCCTTCTAAGAGAATTTAGTTCACTTGTTAGTGTTGTGAACCTTGTATACATCTCTTGGATGGTTTCCCCTTCCTTTAAGGTGAAATTCTCATATTGAGAATACATCAATGTTCCTCTTGATCTTTTTACTTGAGGAGTTCCTTCATGATCCACTTGCAAAGTGTCCCAAATTTCCTTAGTAGTAGTGCATCTTTGAATTCTGCTGTACTCATCTGGACCAAGTTCACACACAAGCCATTTCTTGGCCTTAGAATTCTTTTCCCACTTCTTCAAGTCCTCAGCAATATAGTCAGTTCTAGTCTTTGGCACATCCATTCCTTCAGCATTCTTCTTCGTGGTGGCTAGGGGACCATCAGTAACAATGTCCCAGAGTTCATAGTCCTCTCCGATGATGTGATCTCTCATCCCGTTTTTCCACCAGGAATAGTACTGGCCATTAAAGAGTGGAGGCCTAGCAGTGGATTGTCCTTCCCAGTTTCCAGGTGGTGCACTCATCTTGATCTGTTCCTAAGGTGTTAGCCTCTTCAAGGATAACCTGCTCTGATATCAATTGATGTTTTATACTTCAATACCACACAAGAGGGGGGAGGGGGGGGGGGTGATTTGTGTAGTGTCCAATTTTTCACTTAAGTTGTTTATGGAAGGACCTGGTTCTTCTATATGTTCCAACTACTACTGTTGCGAAATAATAAGTACAGAAATTAAAGAACATAAAGATTTTACGTGGAAAATACTTGGCTCAAAAGGTGAAAAAACCACGACCTACTTTCCAGCAGGATTTTCCCAAACTCTCCACTAAAATCACTGAGCCAAAAGCTGCATTTACAAAAACTCTTTTGTAAACCTAGGAATAACTCTAATCCCGTTGTAGCACAGCGCCTCAACTGTTGCAACAACTTCAAGTTAACTCTAACTTGAAAACTCTAAGTACCTGATATAATTGCTTCTAGATAAAGCTGAAAGGTACAATATGAAAACACCTACTACAGTTGAACTAGAATAAAAGATAGACACTTGGAACTGGTTCTTCTATCTGGTTCAAATAGCTTCAGGTTTGCACGTTTGAACACACACAAATTGCTTGCAAAATTGCCTAGCTATTTTGCTCTCAGTTTACGTTTAACTTCTGCTTATGTGCGTTACCTGTAAAAGAGAACAACACTGATATTTATGGAGTTAGTAATTAGAGATTGACTAGACTTCTAATGCTACTCTTCCATGGTGGAAGAGTTCTAGTTGATCTCAACCTCTAACTCTTCCCTTTCTTAAACTATGTTCTCTTTGAATAAGCAGTCTTTCTCCTAATCTAATATGCAACCTTTTCGATCAGGATCAGGAGATATCACTTCTGGTAAGTTAGGTTTATCTCCTTCACATGCATCTCACATGCTTGAGTTGACCATATCTGTGCTTCACCAGGATGGACCTGGCCCATGTCTGAGTTCCTTTGTCAGTCTTCAAAACCCACTTTTACTTGGGCCAACAATATTGCAAAGCATGCCACACACATTTGCGGACCCAAAAAAAGTATCTATATTCTCATTGCAAATGCTCATATTAAGTCCTAGAAGGACAACATCTATGGTACGCTTAAAGCATATAGACAAATCGGTTTCAAATAAACTTCTTGATAAAGAAGATGAGCAAATTATCAAAATGATCATAATAAGGAGGCAAGTGATCTAGAAGATCACATGACATAACACTTCATAAAATCTCAGGAGAGGTTCATGTACCTGAAAATATGAATGAAGAGATCTCTATGTTATGTTTTTTTTAAAAAGTATTGGAATCGATATAAATTATTCGTCGACGACATATATCATCACGTTAAGTATATATGAGGATCTTAAGTCCGTCAAATACAGACACAAAAATATTGGCCGTATAGAAAAGACACAATTCAAATAGAATTGGTTTCATATGAAAGATATGTAGTTTTGAACATGTAGTTCAAACACTTGAAAGGATAAAGTCAATGGTGTGTGCAATCACCTTTATCTATCTTATTTGTCTAGCATGACATGAAAACTTGATATGCATCTAATTAAAGTCTATTATATGACTTAACTTATATGACAATCCTTGAAGCATTTAAGTCGCTTAAAGCATATACAATTCTTGGTCCTAAAGTACCATATCCTAAGTGCTATTTACGCACATATATATCTTGCTATAACTATAAGCATGATAATGTGATAGCGATGATTTTCAAGGTGCAACATATTCATTGGAATTAATATGGCTATTTTATTCATCAAATCTTGCCGACGTCAACCTTCAAGAAGCTAGTGCACAAGATTGGGATGCGAAGGCTCAAAGATATGAATTGATGCTCTCATCAGGGGGAGTTAATACGCTTGTACTCTTTTTCCCTTACAAGGTTTTGTCCCAATGGGTTTTCCTTGCAAGGTTTTTAATGAGGCAACCAAAAGGCGTATTTCTAAATATGTGTACTCTTTTTCCTTCTCTAGAACTTTTTTCCCGCTGGGTTTTATTTTAGTTAAGGTTTTAACGAGGCACATTGTCTGTTGAATAGACGTTCAAGTTGGAATGTTATAAATAGTATTTTATTTATGGTGAATGTCTATATTTTAGAGAGATTTTAGGGTTTGTTACAGACACCCTTTTATAGACACCCTTTTATATTTTAGAAAGATTTTAGGGTTGCAGTGTTATAAGAATTCCTATACAGACACCCTTTTATAGTTTCTTGATTTTCATCACCACTAATTAAGTAAAATATGAAGATGAGCAACAGCAATTTGGGAAGTTCAAAGAGGAAGCTAATTTCAAGCAGAGGACTCGGAGGAGTTCTTAGGCAGCAAAGAGCCAGACTTTACATAATCAAAAGATGTGTGGTCATGCTCCTTTGTTGGCATGATTGAATTAAATTAATTAAACTCCAGACAACCCTTTAAACAAAATTGGGTTATGGGGTTTGTCCATAGTCTTTTTATTCTTCTCTTTTCTCTCCACTTCTTGGAATTGTACAGAGCAGTAGTTTATATTAGGTTGTAAAAAGGATATTAGCAATTTTGTACTAAGTCATTTTTCCCTATAAATAAAGAGGTTCTATTCCATTGTAATTGCTCCCAAATCAATAAGAATTTCCTCTCCCTACTTTTCTCTGCAATACTCTTCTTCTTTTATTATTTCATAACATTCAGATTAGAATTCAATTCAAGTCCCAATATATTGAAACTAACATAAGCTGCACGATTTATTTTTATTTTTTTCGCATTTTTGATGTAATCTTTTTTTCTTTGAATCAAATGAATTGATTTGTGGGGTTAAAGTAATAGTTTCACTTTATATCACTTGAACTTTATGATTATTTGATTTATTTTCACTGAAGGAACCTTTTTCTAATGTAATTACTGATCTGCTCCATAAAAACATTCAGAAAGAAGAAGAAAAAACGAAGATCCAATATAGTGATTGTATGGGTCAAAAAGCTTATCCAGGACAAAAAAACTTCAGCGTATTTAGTGCTGAAGCTTTTACAAATGAACTAAATAACTTCAACATCTTCTGCTGAAGTTTTTGAAAAAGCTTATCCAGGACAAAAAAACTTCAGCTTATTTAGTGCTGAAATTTTTACAAATGAACTAAATAACTTCAACATCTTCTGCTGATGTTTTTGAAAAAGCTTATCCAGGACAAAAAAACTTCAGCGTATTTAGTGCTGAAGTTTTTACAAATGAACTAAATAACTTCAGCATCACAAAACTCAGCTACTAGAATGCTTAAGTTCAGCAATTACTAATAAAAACTTGAGCAAATAGAGAACAAAACTTCAGCAGTAGAATGCTTAAGTTCAGCAATTACAAACAAAAACTTTAGCACACTTGGTTCAGCAATTTTTGCTATTTCAGGCCCGTCTACTAGAATGCTAAAGTTTTGTGTGATTGCCTTTGCTACTTAAGCCCCGTATGCTGAAGTTACGCGAAAAAGTGGGTACGTTTGTAATTTTTTTTTGCAAAGCGAGCACATGTTAAAACGTGACCCAAAAAGCGGATATAGATGCAAATGCCCCCCTTCTAAAAGAGTTAATCCATGTATAACAATGTAAACCCAGTATAACTTATTACAATGTTTGGTTGGTGTTTTAATTTTCGTGTAAAATCTTGCATAACTTATATAATATTTAGTTGGTATTTTGATCTCCTCGTAAAATCTTGCACAACTAGTAATATTTGGTTAAATTTTGCTCCTCCTTATACATAATACCCGCTAAAAGTTATTTGATTTGGCCGAATCCATATTGAACAGGATTGTTCCACTCATGTTCCTACATAACTAATACCTACATAACCCCTTAATTGGTGTATTTATACCTGCAATAGACTTGCCGTCTGAATCTTGATAGTTAGCCTCAAATTTCAAATGGAAAATGGTTTGATGAACTTCGTATCAACTTTTGAAGATCCATTTGATTTTATAATACTCAAGTTTGTGAAAATACATTTAACTGTATTCCTTTAACTAATTAACTGATATTCAATACAATCCTGCTGGCACGAGCCATAAATTTACTGAAGTTTTAATTTATCACTTGAACTGGTCTTGTAAATTAGGTATCGTCTGCTCTATTTCAAGGAATATTAAAATTACGTACTCTATCTAGTGTTCGCGTAGTTTATCGGGAATATACACAATATAGTTGTCCCCGTAATAATAGTAAAAAAATATAATTTTCTGTATATTAATGTTAATAAAATGTCAATGTAACGACCCGACCGGTCGTTTTGAGCTCTAGCGCGTCGTTCAGCGGTTTGAAGCCCCGAGTAGCTTCACTTCAGGTATTATGACTTGCACGCGTGGTCGAAATTGAATTCCGGGAAGTTCGGAGTTGATTTGGAGAGAGAATTCTCATTTCGACGCCTTAAGTTGAAAGAATTGACTAAGATTGGATTTTTGAGTAAACGACCTCGGAATCGGGATTCGAAGGTTCCAGGAGGTTCGTATGATGATTTCGGACTTGGGCGTATGCCCGGACTGGGTTTTGGGATACCCGGAAACATTTCGGCGCCTATTGTGGAAGTTAGCATTTTTGGAAGAATTTCATAAGTTTGGGTTGAAGTGCATTTCAGTGTTATCGATGTTCGTTTGGGATTTCGAGTTTGAGAATAGCTCCGTATGGTGATTCTGGTGTTGGGAGCGCGATCGGAAGTGAATTCGGAGGTCCGTGGGTCATTTTGGAGTCATTTGGCTAAAGATAGAAATTTGAAGGTTTTTGAGAAGTTTGACCGGGAGTGGACTTTGTGATATCGGGGTCGGATTTCGATTCCAGAAGTTGGAGTAGGTCCGTAATGTCGAATATGACTTGTGTGCAAAATTTGAGGTCAATCGGACGTGATTTGATAGGTTTAAGCATCGAAAGTAGAAGTTTGATATTTTAAAGTTCATCAAGTTTGATTTGGGGTGTGATTCGTGATTCTAGCGTTGTTTGATGCGATTTGAAGCCTTGAGCAAGCCCGTATTATGTTTTTAGACTTGTGCGGGTGGTTGGTTTGGAGCCCCGGGGGGCTTGGGTGAGTTTCGGAGTAGCCTCGGAGCATTTTGTTGAGAAATAGGATTTTTGGTACTGGTATGATCGCAATTGCAACGTTTTGGTCGCAAATGCGGTCATCGCATTTGCGAGGTTCTTTTCGCATTTGCGAACCTGGGTGGCTGAGGGAATGGTTCGCATTTGCGACAAATGGGTCGCTTTTGCGAGGCCTGAAGGGTTTGCATTTGCGAAACCCGTATCGCATTTGCGAAATGGGCTAGTTCAGTCGGGGGTCGCATTTGCGATGCATTCTTCGCATTTGCGATGCTCGCATTTGCGATCTCCCTGTCGCAAATGCGACATCAGAGGGCTGTGTCCAGCTATTAATTTCGAGACTTAGACCATTTAGCTCATTTCCTTTCATCTCTTGGGCGATTTTGGAGCTTTCGGAAGAGGGATCTCACCTAGCACTTTGAGGTAAGTAATTTCTGCACAACATGAGTTAAATACATAGATTGTGGGTAGATTAACATGTGAAAATTAGGGAAAATCAAAGGTTTAGATGAAAACCTAGAGTTTGATGAAAACAAGATTTAACCACGAAATTTGTTATGGAATGGAGTAAAATCATATATTCTTGTTCCTTAGGTTATGGGTAACAACTTTCTTCAAAAATTTCCGGAATCCTGGCACGTGGGCCCGGGGATGAATTTTGGGAACCTTGCATTTAGGGTTGGGAAATTGGTTTAATAATTAGAATATGAACTTTTGAGCATGTATTGACCGGTACTTACCCCATTGGAATAGTTTTGGATCGTTCGGCTCCAATTTGGAGGTTTGAGCGCGTTCTTGAATTGGGTATAGGCTTCGGAGCGAGGTGAGTCTCCTTTCTAACCTTGTAAGAGGGAATTATCCCCATAGGTGAATTAATTGAATATGTGCTGCTATTTGTGGGGGCTACATACGCACGAGGTGACGAGAGTCCGTATGTACTATTATGCTTAAGTCCGGGTAGTCTAGGACCTAAAAGCATGCTTTACTTGCAATATTTGAAATCTCGTTGTTAATTTAAAAGTGCTTAAAACATATCGAATGTGTAAATGAATATCTAAAAGACTAGTCATCGTTTCCTTGATTTTTAAAAGCGAAATTTGCCTTTTACTTGGATAATTGCTCCTTGATGAACTCTTGATTGACTGTTTGACTGTATTTATATATTGTGGAGCGGGCCGAACGCCTAGGTAGATTAAATAGATGCATCTATGGTTCGCGTCATTCGACCCTCTAGCAGTGCACAGTTTAAATATTATTGGATAGGGCCGTATGACCTCGGCATGATTTGCGCATGCTTGTATTGCTTGTCTTGAAATTTATGGAAGTGATATTGTTTTTTCCCGGCTTGAGAATAAATGCATAAATGAAAAAGGAATTTGGAAATTTCCTATAAAAGAAAGAATTGTTTACTTGCTTCATTCTATTGAATTACAATCATGTTTATAAAAATCCTCGATTTATTATATTATTGACATATCATTATTGGACCATTAGTAAGTATCGAAGTCGACCTCTCGTCTCTACTTCTTCGAGATTAGACGGGATACTTACTGAGTACACGTTGTTTTCGTACTCATGCTACACTTGCTGTGCATTTTTGTTGCATAGGCACATGTATTTCTAGTGGCTTATTGGGCGTAGCAGCATGGATGATACGGAGACTAGGTGAGCTGCATTTCTCGAGGCGACCCGCAGCCAGTATAGTCTCTTTCAGCGTATTGTAATTTACTTCTATCCAATTTGTATTCCGGACAGTTATTGCACTGTATTCGATTCTCTTAGTGATTTCTCATGCACTTGTAACATCGGGTTCTAGGATATCTATGGGATTATTTAGTATTTTGAAATTGTTAAAGGTATTATTATTTATTCAGTGGAACTTATTCTTTATTGTTTAAATATATATGAAAGAAGTAAATTCAGAAATATCTAAAACAAGGAGTTACTAGTGATTTTGTGTTGGCTTGCCCGGCAATGGTGTCTGGCGCCATCACGACCCTTAGTGGATATTGGGTCGTGACAACATGGTATCAGAGCGCTAGGTTCCCTTAGGTCTCACGAGTCATGAGCAAGTCTAGTAGAGTCTTGCGGATCGGTACAGAGACGTTTGTACTTATCTTCGGGAGGCTACGGGGCTGTTAGGAGCACCTCCCTTCTTGGTTTCCTCATCGTGCAATTTGATTCCTTTGAGGCTTATGCCTTTGTTTCCTTCCCAATCGGTCCTATGCGATGCGAAGCGCTTATTATAAATCAGGAATTAAGAAATTTTAAAGGTACTACAAAGGTGGTGCGGGATGCTTCTCCCTGCGTAGTTGATTTGACTATTAGTGTCGCAGTGTGGAAGGATATTCTGTTATTTCAGCTTAGTAGTCGTACTTCTGAGAGCTCTGAGCTAGGCACAAGTTGCCATAGTGCTTATGAACGGTTATCACACAGTATTGATGTGATGGTAGGATGCTTGTCTACGTGTCGGGGCATCGAATGACTTGAAGAGAGGTTTACTCAGTGCATGATTTGGAGATTCGGTATTTTATTCCCAGCGGGGGAAAGGCCATCGGGCTAAGAATGTTCAGATTTGGGTTGATAGAGTAATGAGGCTTGGTATTTGCGAGCGTGGTGGAATTTTCATCTGTGATGAGGTGCCGTTGTCCTTGTTGAATGTACTAAGTTCACTGGTGTTATGACCTTCTACAATTCTCCCCGGGGGCAGGATATTGTAAAATAGTATTGGAGAAGCGGCTGTTAGAGATCGCAGGGTGCGGTGGTTCAGGATTAAATGTGTATTTCTAATGCTGATGGCTCGAGAAAGATGATCTTCGGGAAGGTTTAAAAGTTAGTAGCGGTCTATTGATTCAAGCGCTAGTGAGATAGGTTTTGATCTAAGGCATCAACTGAGCAGCCAAGGATGAGGGAGGACATGTGGGAAGTGTTATGCGGTGGTTAAATTTCTGGAAGGCTAAGTGTAAGAAGCGGAAGTCGAATAGTTGCGTAAAGAAGAGGGTTTAGCCAAAGTGGGAGAGTGGCAGAGCAACACGTGGATTCAGTGGCAGGATAACTTCACCCTTGGGGAAAGTTTGGAGTGATTTGGAAATTTTTAGTGGACGGTGGTTGGGTCCACAAGCTTAATTTGAAATATTGGCTAGCATAACGGCGGGAGATTTGATATGACGGAAAGGAGCTGCTTGATATGAAGAAGGATACAACATAACTTTGAATTGGAAGATATTGTCGCACATTTAGTTAATGTCCACGAGGAGTGAATGGACTTGCGCAGCTGGTGGATAAGCACGGGCTCAGGATGGGTTATTGATGTCGTTGTAATTATACCTTGTGCAGCGTCGTTGGAAGATGTCAGTGTGTAGTCTCCACATTTGGGTATGTCTCCTATGAGCAGATCAGCGGTCGCGTGGTTGGCAAAGCTTCGGTGAAGGATTCTATTAACTATCGGTAAGAGGTCTAATATGTGAATGTTGTTAGAGATTCAGAGTGTTCATGAAATGCTAAAGGAAGGATTTCGCGGAATTTGGCAGTTTGATTGAGCAAGGTCATGTCAATGAGAGATAAAGAATCTTGGTAGGCTCTAGAGTGGTGTAATAGTGGCTTCAAGCTAAGTGGGAGAGTCCCATCGCCTACGGTTGGATTGCCTTGTCGCCTAATTGTGAGATTTCTAGTTATTGGCATATTGATGGGTTACCACGACTAAGGAAAGAGGACATCAGTAGTAATTTGAGCAAAGGAATTTAAGAATGTGTTCTATAATTGGCATCATCGATTCATGTTCAGGCTTTGGGAAGACTCAGGAATTATGCTTCGCGTAGAAGTGAATTGCAAGGAAGGTGATTTGGCCAGGTGATTCTTTAAGAGGGTGGGCATGTGCTAGCAGAGCCTTGCAGTTGATTATATTCGGGACCATGTCAGAGTGGGTGACTCTCAATAACGGTCCCAGTGAATTCAAAGGCCAAAATATGGTGCCTAAGGGTTCAAGCCCGTAGTATGGTTAAGAATCAGGCTTTTGTAGCAGCTTATGGTAAGAGGCTTAGAATGTTCTATGATGTTTTGACCAGTGTAGCATTGGGAGGAAAGGGAGAAAAGGACTTCGGACTCGTAGAGGAATTATCAGAATGGATGTACCAGTCAAGATGCGAAAATGCGCATAAGGAAGGTATAAGGTGGTTCGTGGGATTTGAGACAGCATGGTCTCGTGTTACATGGGCACTCGGGTTAAGTGCATTATGTGTTGAATGAAGTTATTATTATTCTAAGACAACTAAGGGTAAATTGGAAGGGGTTAGATTGGTTAGCAATGGTTGGATTGGCATACTGGTAGCAGTGATCAGTTCCTTCAGCGTGATTAAGTTATGCAAGTGATTTGTGATGGTACGTGTGAGGCTTGTCGGCCACCGTAATTGATTTTATTAGGAAGTATTCTAGTATTATGGCCTGCTATGTGTAGGAGGATCCCGGAAAGAGCTATGGTGGCTTAGGCCACTACTTGAAGAATTGCATCTTCTACGGTTGTGAGAATTCACTCGTGTGTTGCTATGGTTCTCTTGGAATGAGTTAAGTAAAAACGTTTCCATATGAGGAAGTGTTTACCATGTTAGTGGTTCAGGAGTTGTGATGAAATTCTTGTACTATCGCATGTTGGCATGTTAGGTGCAGTGAGTGGTATGGAATTTGAAGGTGAGGATCAAGGTTGCGGTTTGGTGTTGACAAGGATGTCACGAGCTCGGATGAGCATGAAAGGGATTTGAATGTTTAGAGTAAGCTGGCATTGTCTTCAGCGTCACCTGGGGTCGGTGTTTTGTGAAAGAGGCTTTGCATCCTGGTTATGGATTCTTGATCGCTTTTCAGCGTTAGTGCGGCCGGTGGATGGATGTGCAGACTTGTTATCTGTTACGGAGGGTTGTGGGAGCGCGTCCCACGGGAAGATTGTATAAGTGTGGCATGTAGTCACTTGATTGATTGAAGAATGAAACCAAGTATGAAGATTGTGGTGATATTGTTAATTTGAGAATTTATGCCGGGAGGGCACTCGGTTTATTGGGTTGTGGGCTCTGGAGGATTACTTCGGTTATGAGGGTTGTTCTTGTGTGTTATTGGAAAAAGGGGTTATTATGGACCCAGAAAAGATTATTGGACTAGTTCGGTACGATCAGAATCAACTTGAGGTCTGTGGATGGATTTAAATATGAATATGGGCTCTATATCAGGCCGAATGTGTTCGTTTCAGCATAGCTCTCCTTATGGAGGAGTATTCGGGCGTTGGATGTTAATTCGTCTTCGGCTATTTCATTTAATGCTATATGGTGCCATGAGAGTTGTGAACGACTCGATAATTTTCTGATGTGTTGAGGTTCCGCGTAGCGATGGTGTTATGTGAGCAGGATGGCTCTTTAGTTTCAGAACATATATCGCATCTCAGTTGTGCTTGAGTTTATTAGCTTATGACGCTATATGTCCCCTCAGGGATGGTATTATGCACTTAGCGTGCTTGTGACCGATATTCGGTATTTTGTTGTAATGAGCAATTTAGCTCGATGTGTATCTCCTTACGTGAATTTTATGTGCGGATTGGGTTGCACGCCGCAACAGTGTGATGATAATTACAGTCCCTTATATTCTATTCTATGTGTTTTTATCCATTTTCAGAGGAGAGCTCATATTAGGTTGTGTGATTTAAGTAGCCCCTTCCAGAGTGCATTTTCCTTATGTATCACGCTCGAGTTGGTAGCCTATTGGCACACTGTGGCATCATATGAGACTTTTGGTCGTGTCTGGGGTGGCTTGTTGCCTGAGCAGTTCGTACTGGGTGAGACAAGGTATTGGATCTAGGATCAGTGCAATCAGATTGTATGAAGTATATTAAAGAGCAAAGATCGTTATTTGGTTCAGAATGAGGTAATGTTCTTGTCAAAAGTAAAGACTCAATGATTTGTTGACCCGGCAGTTGGTTATGAATTTCTACATGTCTCTTCCGTCGTGGAAGTATTGTAGGAGTTGGAACGAGACTTATATATATCATGAGGTGCGTCGTGGGCATCAAATTCGGGGAATGTCGGCTATTATGATCAGAGAATGTTAATATGGTCCTGTGAATGATGTGGTACATGGTGAGAATTCAGCAAAGATATGCAGTCATGTTCTGGTACCTCGTGTAGTGATTGATACGGTGTTCATATATTGGAAGCAGGCCTGGCGGAGAATTTCGGATGTTGGAATTGTGTTCTAAGCTTATTTGTTTGAATAAAAGAGAATATCTTCAGATTTGATCGAGTTAATGTGCTCAACTGAGCTGTGGTAGCCCGGGTAGGTGCTCAAGGTGTCAAACAGTGATTTCAGACAACTCCGTTGCAGTTCTTAGCACGTTCGAGGATGAACGTATGTTTAAGTGGGAGAGAATGTAACGATCCGACCAGTCATTTTGAGCTCTAGCGCGTCGTTCAATGGTTTCAAGCCCTGAGTAGCTTCACTTCAGGTATTATGACTTGTACGCGTGGTCGGAATTGAATTTCGGGAAGTTCGGAGTTGATTTGGAGAGAGAATTCTCATTTCAGACGACTTAAGTTGAAAGAATTGACTAAGATTGGATTTTTGAGTAAACGACCTCAGAATCGGGATTCAAAGGTTCCAGCAGGTTCGTATGATGATTTTGGACTTGGGCGTATGCCCGGACTGGGTTTTGGAAGATCCAGGAACGTTTCGGCGCCTATTGTGGAAGTTAGCATTTTTGGAAGAATTTCATAAGTTTGGGTTGAAGTGCATTTCAGTGTTATCGATGTTCGTTTGAGATTTCGAGTCTGGAAATAGCTCCGCATGGTGATTCTGGTGTTGGGAGCGCGATCGAAAGTGAATTGGGAGGTCCGTGGGTCATATTGGAGTCATTTGTCTAAAGATAGAAATTTGAAGGTTTTTGAGAAGTTTGAGCGGGAGTGGACTTTGTGATATCGGGGTCAGATTTCGATTCCAGAAGTTGGAGTAGGTCCGTAATGTCGAATATGACTTGTGTGCAAAATTTGAGGTCAATCGGACGTGATTTGATAGGTTTAAGCATCGAAAGTAGAAGTTTGAAATTTTAAAGTTCATCAAGTTTGATTTGGGGTGTGATTCGTGATTCTAGCATTGTTTGATGCGATTTGAAGCCTTGAGCAAGTCCGTATTATGTTTTTAGACTTGTGCGGGTGGTTGGTTTGGAGACCCGGGGGCTCGGGTGAGTTTCGGAGTAGCCTCGGAGCATTTTGTTGAGAAATAGGATTTCTGGTACTGGTAAGATCGCAATTGCGACGTTTTGGTCGCAAATGCGGTCATCGCATTTGCAAGGTTTTGTTCGCATTTGCGAACCTGGGCGGCTGAGGGAATGGTTCGCATTTGCGACAAATGGGTCGCTTTTGCGAGGCCTGAAGGGTTCGCATTTGCGAAACCCGTATCGCATTTGCGAAATGGGCCAGTTCAGTTAGGGGTCGCATTTGGGATGCATTCTTCGCATTTGCGATCTCCCTGTCGCAAATGCGACATCAGAGGGCTGTGTCCAACAATTAATTTCGAGACTTAGACCATTTAGCTCATTTCCTTTCATCTCCTGGGCGATTTTGGAGCTTTCGGAAGAGGGTTCTTGTCGACGCCCCCTTTTTCTCGCGAAATCGGGTTTACGATATTTGGGAAGACAACTCTATTCCCGTTTGGGATTTGGGTTTTGGATTTGAAGAGTTGCCACCTAATGATTAAGTGCATTAGGATACTAAGGGTTTTTGAGTTGGAAAACCAGAGTTCGGGTAAGGGCTAAAAATTATCTCGAGGGGAAGGTGTTAGGCACCCCTCAAGATCCACTAGTGTGGTTCCTGACCATGCTATATTGTGACTTTAAATGCAAACAACAAGTAGGCAAACAAGCGTTACAAATACAAAGGGGTCTTCACATAATAGTTGCAAGAAATTAGAAACTTTAAAGAAACTGAAATTTGGTAGGAGAAACCATTTTTTTAATTCTGAATAAACAAGTAAAGGAGGGAAATTCCACACAGTTGAAACAATTTTTTAAAAGCTGAAATTTGCGAAAGAAAAATAGTTGAAATAAAAGTGGACAAATAAGGGAATGGGTCCTAGGTTTATACATAATATGGATCATCCCACACAACACCTGGTAACCGTTTATACATGTGGTGTTATCGCGTGGTCATCATATCCATATCTACCCTTTCCCAACCCGTTAAGGTATTAAATGCGGAACGGTCTCGTTTTGCCTATTGCATGCTATTACCCGCCCCATCCTATCAGTCCCGGAGGTACTTAGGACTACTAATCCCAAAGGGATATTAGGCTGATTGGTTTCAAAGGACAAAAATCTAAGGCGACATACAAAAACACATACTGCATGTTAGGGGGGAAAGCATGTAAACACGTAAAGGCCCATGTACACCTCCTCAAACAAAACACATAAGTAGTATGCCTTAAACATGATTAAGGTCTCAAAAGATAGGGACTTTTTCAGCGGTTAAAACTTGGTTTAAGAAATGAAGTAGTAACAATAATAGCACGATTCTGGACAGAAATAGGTAACCCAGGGATTTGCAGACATAAAAATCAGAACTCAGTAAAAGTAAAGGTGTGTCATTTTAAAAAATTGTTTTCAGCAGAGTTTTTGTTTTAAGAAAAGAAAAGCTGAGTGAACTTCAGAAGATCACAACAAGAAGGGGGAACTGCAGAGTTAAAACTTAAAGAAGCTGGTTGGTTTTAGGCTAATAAAAAGACACAATTGGTCAGTTCCTAACGGGCCTAAGGTTTGCCTAGGCATTGTTATACATTACCTGATTATTTATAAAGGAATGAACATACATTTTCCTTATTCTGATTTATAAGGTACGCGTGGTAAAGTGTTTGCAGAAAACGTTTCAAACCACTTAACCATATTTTATCACGGTTATTGGACTAACATGAATTAACCACTGCAACTCGAACAAGTAAGAAGTCCTATGGGCAGGATATCTAATGCACATAAGAGTTCCTAAGAACATGATTTCTAATATGCCAATGCAGTAATTACAAGTTATTTGGCTTGTTGTTAATCATTGCTGGTTATTAACTGAGCGTGGTTACAAGATGAGCGTAATGACAGACTGAAAATAAAGAACCTAAAGCAGGATTTCTAATGAATGAGATGCATGACTTATACAGGTTGTCTATTGCGCAAATAAAATCCTATAAGTATGTTTTCTACCCATGATTTATACTAAGCATGCATAACCCTCCCCTATATTCACTATTCACCCCCAATTATTTGTTTACAAATTATTACAAACCAGTAGCATCTGAATTACAATACGAAAGAACAAAAAAATAAAAAGCTATGCTATAGGGAGCCTTCAATCAGGCCCAATCTTCCAACCTCAACCCCTTTGAGTTCACAGCCTTTGCCATGGTCTAGGTGCGGCAAAGCTCCCTAGGGCCCCATTGGGTCCCTGGCCAATACCAGCACCTAGACATTTTAGAAGAATGCAGGACAGGTGCAGTGTGGAATACCGGCCTTGTGTGTCAAAGTTCAGTGAGTACTCAGAGGCACACAAAGCAATGCTCACACGAAGGGGGCAGATCCTATTTTCGAAGAATAGTGTGAAGTGCAGGAAAAAGTGTTTAAAAGAAGAGTTTTAAGAAAACAAGGGGTTTGTTTTAGAAAGAAACAACAGAAACAATAGCATAAGATTGCATACAATGGTCATGGGAAAAGGGAAGCAAATAGATCACACAATGCTAAAAGGGATGCAGGTTTAATGGATAGGACTACCCAGAATCAGGGGATTCAGGGGACTGGGAGGCAGTAGAGTTTAGGCATGCTAATGTGTAACAACAGGACATAGACATAACAAATAAAGTTAGGAGTAAACAAAGTCAGACTTAACATGTAAATCAGAAGGCATGGTGAAGCATTAGAGTAAAGAATCAATTACACACTGAACAAGAGAACCATAAGTAGACGAGAATCACAAAAATAATGAACTGAAACAAAAATAAACACATTGGTGTGACACTTGAAAAGTTAATCAGGACATACCAGTAAAGAGCAAAAGCAGGATGCAAAGATAAAGGAGTAACACTATATTAGCCTTGGCTTTCAGCCGGCTAATAATAAACAGGAGCAGAGAATAGTAGTGGAGCAAGAGAGCAAGAGAGAATGCAGATTTGAAAGTATTCAGTGGTGTGTAAGTCAGAAGACTGTTGTTTTTGTGTAAAATACTTAGAGTATTTATAGTTGAAAGTAGGGGGTAAAATAAGGTAAAAATCAACAGAAATATGTTAAATTGAAGAACTCGGAATCAATTAATCAAAGAATAAAGGAAGTAACTCCCAATTAATTAAGGGAAATCAAAAATCAAACGAAAATATTACAGCACCNAACGAAAATATTCAGCACCGTATAAGGCGAAGTAGGAAAAATCAGTGTAACGAATAAATAAGGGAGGGGATCAAGATTCAGATTGCATATAGTAGCCAATTAAGACCAAATTCAGGAAATTCTAATTAAGGAAAGGCTTAAAAGACATAGTACTATAACAAATAAGGTAACAAAATCAATTAATTCAAACGGGCGGGTAGAATGCTAGGGTTTTAAAGAAAGTTTTTGAATTACCAATCAATCAAGGAAAATCAGAATCAATCGTGTGAAGTCATGATTCTGCATTTTTAACAGATAAATAGAGGTGAATGAACAAAAGTAGCGAGCCAAAATTAGCTATATAGACAGAAGGGGAACAAGAGATGAACAAACACAATCACTCAGAGCTAGTAAAAACAAGTTAAGATTCAGCAGGACATATTCGAAGCCTGGTGACCATGAAACATTAGCAAGAGTCAAGGGACATCAAGCTAACACACACAATGAAACGAAGGAGCATGCTAAACACATAGAATCCGAGTAGAAAGAATCGTGCTAACACGCATAATCAGACGAAGGAACATGCTAACACATAGAGACAAGGCCAAGAAAATTAGTCCAACACACATAACCAAGGCAAAGAGACATGCCAACACCCATAATCAAACAAGTAAACATTTTAGAAATTAGGGTTTTTTAGCAGAGTCAAATTAAAAACAGTGAGAGCATAGAAACAGGTCAGAATAAACAAAGAAAAGATTTAATCATAAAGAAAATCAGCTAAAGCATGCGTAAAAGAAATCTAAGAACCCTAATTTTCAAAGAAAGTAAAAGGTGGTTCAAAGTAAAAGATATTTCAGAATAAACTCGAAAATAAGTCGAACATAGAGGAAAACATGAAAATATCATGAGAATAGCACTGTTTTGAGAGATTCAGGAGAGAGTTAGGGTTTCAAAAGGGAAAACCCTAATAAAAGTTGAGAGAACCTGTCGAAACTTCATAGATCGTGACGTATAGGGTGTGATTTCGCCTGAAATCACACCGGAGAACCCACAAGTAGCAGAACCAAGAACCCTAGGTCTCAACCACTACGGTCCATAAACCTCGAAGGTCCTAGAGGTGTTGAACAGGACGGTGAGAGGCCCATCGGAGCCTTGGTGAAAGGGAGGTGGCCGGAGATGGCCGGAAACAAACCATGCGGAACTTTTAGGGACTGATTCACATGGTGGGGATTTTGGGATCTCAATAGAGAGAACCATCGATCTAGGGTCCCATGGCGGTTGATGGTCGAATTGGGTCATTTAAAAATCTGATAGGGATGTGGCCAATTTGGCTATAATTGAAATACTAAGGGTTGTTTGTTAAATAGCCAATTTTCCCTTTTTATTATTTTATAAAAATAGTAAAAAATAATTTAAAAATAAATCAAAGGTACTGAACTAATTAATAACATATAAATATTAATGTAAAAATACTAAAAGTGATTTTTTGATTATGAAATGCTGTTAATTGTAAAATAGGTTATAATTGCAATTATATGCAATTTAGCTTAAAAACCAAACAAATGTATAAAAAATACGCCAAATTACCTTAATTATATTCAGTGTAAATATGAGAATGAAATAAATTTTTCACTAAAAATGCTAGTTTGGGAATAATTATTGAATTTTGTAGTATAAAAATAGACAATAAATTGATTTAAAAATCTTTAAAAATAAAGAAAAAATATCAAAACTTTTGGGCATGCTTATATAGGTATGTATATGCTATTTTGAGAATATTTTGAGTATAAAAATATGTAGGAAAAAATTGGGTATCAACAGTTCTCACCTAGCACTTTGAGGTAAGTAATTTCTACCCAACATGAGTTAAATACATAGATTATGGGTAGATTAACATGTGAAAATTAGGGAAAATCAAAGGTTTAGATGAAAAACCTAGAGTTTGATGAAAACAAGATTTAACCACGAAATTTGTTATGGAATGGAGTAAAATCATATATTCTTGATCCTTAGGTTATGGGTAACAACTTTCTTCAAACATTTTCGGAATCCTGGCACGTGGGCCCGGGGATGAATTTTAGGAACCTTGCATTTAGGTTGGGAAATTGGTTTAATAATTAGAATATGAACTTTTGAGCATGTATTGACCAGTACTTACCCCATTTGAATAGTTTTGGATCGTTCGGCTCCAATTTGGAGGTTTGAGCGCATTCTTGAATTGGGTATAGGCTTCGGAGCGAGGTGAGTCTATTTTCTAACCTTGTAAGAGGGAATTATCCCCATAGGTGAATTAATTGAATATGTGCTGCTATTTGTTGGGGCTACATACGCACGAGGTGACGAGAGTCCGTGCGTAGCTACTATTATGCTTAAGTCCGGGTAGTCTAGGACCCAAAAGCATGCTTTACTTGCAATATTTGAAATCTCGTTGTCAATTTAAAAGTGCTTAAAACATATTGAATGTGTAAATGAATATCTAAAAGACTAGTCATCGTTTCCTTGATTTTTAAAAGCGAAATTTGCCGTTTACTTGGATAATTGCTCCTTGACGAACTCTTGATTGACTGTTTGAATGTATTTATATATTGTGGAGCAGGCCGAACGCCTCGGTAGATTAAATAGATGCATCTATGGTTCGCGCCATTCGACCCTCTCGCAGTGCACAGTTTAAATATTTTTAGATCGGGCCGTACGACCTCGGCATGATTTGCGCATGCTTATATTGCTTGTCTTGAAATTTATGGAAGTGATATTGTTTTTTTCCCTGCTTGAGAATAAATGCATAAATGATAAAAAAGAATTTGGAAATTTCCTCTAAAAGAAAGAATTGTTTACTTGCTTCATTCTATTGAATTACAATCATGTTTATAAAAATTCTATCTATTATATTATTGACGTATCATTATTGGACTATTAGTAAGTGTCGAAGTCGACCTCTCGTCTCTACTTCTTCAAGATTAGACGGGATACTTACTGAGTACACGTTATTTTCGTACTCATGCTACACTTGCTGTGCATTTTTGTTACACATGCACATGTATTTCTAGTGGCTTATTGGGTGTAGCAGCATGGATGATACGGAGACTAGGTGAGCTGCATTTCTCGAGGCGACCCGCAGCCAGTATAGTCTCTTTCAGCGTATTGTAATTTTCCTCTGTCCAATTTGTATTCCGGACAGTTATTGTACTGTATTCGGTTCTCTTAGTAATTGCTCATACACTTGTGACATCGGATTTTGGGATATCTGTAGGATTATTCAGTACTTTGAAATTGTTAAAAAGTATTATTATTTATTCAGTGGAACTAATTCTTTATTGTTTAAATATATATAAAAGAAGTAAATTCAAAAATATCTAAAACAAGGAGTTGATGGACTTCAATTGAAAAGTTGAATATCTTATTCCATAAATTAATTGCTTTGTGCCATTGATGTTTGAATCTTTTCCTCAAGAAGCCAGCATTTACTTCGTCCTTCAAATTAAAATCTGAAAACAAACAATGAAATATAAGATTAGAACTTAATTCAAAGAAAAGAAAAATCAAAAGTTGATTTCATATGAAAAAAAAAAAAATACACAATTCAAACGGCTGCTTACTTGATTGATTATGGAGAATGGCTGAGCTCTTAGAAATACTTAGTAGTGGATTGGAGGTGGCGGAGAAGCATAAATGTATACTGGCGGAGGTGGTGATTTCACGGGTGGAGGAGGTGAGCTGTAGTAATAGGGAGGAGGAGGAGACTTCACTGGTGGAGGTGAAGAGTGGTAATAGTATGGAGGTGGAGGAGAAGGCGACGGTGGAGGCGGAGACTTGTAGTAATAGGGTGGTGGCGGTAATAGAAATGGTGGTGGTGGAGACTTATAGTAATATGGAGGTGGAGGTGATGGCGATGGAGGTGGTGGAGACTTGTAGTAATAGGACGGGGGTGGTGATGGAGATGGGGGAGGAGGAGACTTGTAATAATAGGGCGGGGGTGGTGATGGGGATGGTGGGGGTGGTGACTTATAGTAGTATGGTGGTGGAGGTGATGGTGATGGGAGTGGTGGCGACTTGTAGTAATATGGAGGAGAAGGAGAAGGCGATGGTGGTGGAGGAGATTTGTCATAGTAAGGAGGTGGAGGCGATGGTGACGGGGGTGGTGGTGATTTATAATAATATACAGGTGCAGGTTTTGGTGATGGTGGAGGTGGAGACTTGTAATAATAGGGTGGAGGTGGTGATGGGGATGGCAGTGGTGGTGACTTATAGTAGTATGGTGGTGGAGGTGATAGTGATGGGGGTGGTGGCGACTTGTAGTAATATGGAGGAGGGGGAGAAGGTGATGGTGATGGAGGAGATTTATAATAGTAAGGAGGTGGAGGTGATGGTGATGGAGGTGGTGGTGATTTATAATAGTATACAGGAGCAGGTTTTGGTGATGGTGGAGGTGGAGACTTGTAGTAATAAGGAGATGGTGAAGACTTAGTTGGTGGCGGCGGAGATTTGTAAACATATATCGGGGTTGGGGGAGGTGGTGACTTGTAAACATATGTTGGTGATGGAGGAGGTGGTGACTTATAAATATAAGTCGGTGATGAAGATGGAGGAGATTTATAGTAGTATGGAGTAGGTGTAGGCTTAGGTTTTGTGCATTTTGCATAAGGTGTCTTAGAGCCATATGCAAATGGTTTTGCATAGAGTACAACTTCATAATGGTTCTTTGACTTCACTTTTAGGTTAGCACCCTTTACTCCCCAATGAAGGTTTGTAGGAATGTCACAATTAGAATCCTTTGGAGCATTGTGTAGTTTAGCCTTGCAAGCCTTTGCTCCATATTTGGCATATTTAAATCCTTTAACAGTAATGCTGAATTTGCCGTTGATCTTTGTGGTACCATAACTCACAATTTTCTTGTCACCAACCTTACAAGTCACCTTAACAACAGCACCTAATTCATGTGAAAAAAGAATTAATATATTAATTAACACTAAAATTATTGAGCTGCTAACATATGTCATTTTCAATATTTTATTCCATAGTCACAAAAATATCTGTAGTCACTACCTTGTAAATATTTTTGACATATTAAAATCTTATTTTTAAAAAAGGAAAATCCAGTGAATGTGATGCACGCAAATCTTTTACTAGCACATTTTTGGGTATTTTGGTAAGAGCTTAACGAATAAAGCAACATAAAGGAAAATATATAGTTAAATCAATTTTTGGTGATAAATTAAAGTAAATAAAAAGAGTGGATGTGGAACAAAAAGTATTGTACCTTTCAGGTGTTTCTTGCCATGGGACTTCTCTGGATATTTTGAATCATAGCATCTAAAACAGTAAACCTTTCCGACAACCTTGACCACCAAACGATGATGTGGAGGATAGTATTGAGTAGGTGGTGGTGGTGAAGCGTAATAGTATGGTGGGGGAGAAGACTTTTTTGGAGGTGGTGGGGA
Organism: Nicotiana attenuata; assembly: GCF_001879085.1. NCBI lineage: Eukaryota > Viridiplantae > Streptophyta > Magnoliopsida > Solanales > Solanaceae > Nicotiana > Nicotiana attenuata. The sequence continues at coordinate 102,504 of NW_017674020.1, forward strand.
GGTGTAGTAGTATGGAGTTGGAGGTGACTTTACCGGTAGTGGTGGGGAAGAGTAGTGATATGGTGGCGGTGGTGATTTCTTTGGTGGTGGTGGAGAAGAGTAATAATATGGTGGAGGAGGTGATTTCTTGGGCGGTGGTCGTGAGGAATAGGTAATATGGGTGGAGGAGGAGACGTTAACTGGGTGGTGGTGGGGGAACTNGGGATGAAATTTTTATGAATTGTGACCGAACCCATAGGGCTGCCTACGTATCCCCTCTTAAACGGGAATCAGGTCAGGCGTAGTTCAAATTACATCATAAAGAAATCATACATAATAACGCTTGACTGCATCTGAATTGATCGGCTTTGGCCAAACTTCCCCGTCCATTTCTGCAAGTATATGAGGGCTCCTCCTGTTAGGACCCGGTGAACCATGTACGGGCCTTGCCAGTTAGGAGAGAAATTTCCTTTGGCCTCGTCCTGATGCGGGAAGATTTTCTTCAACACTAGCTGTCCTGGCATAAACTATCTCGGCTTGACTCTCTTGTTGAAGGCTCTGGACATCCTGTTTTGATACAATTGACCATGATAAACTGCGTTCATTCTCTTTCCGTCTATAAGGGCTAACTGCTCATAGCGACTTTTTACCCATTATGCATCTTCAAGTTCCGCTTCCTGTATAATCCTCAGGGAGGGAATCTCTACCTCGGCCGGGAGACTGCCTCGGTACCATAAACCAGCATATAGGGAGTCGCCCCGGTTGATGTGCGAACCGTGGTGCGGTATCCCAATAAGGCAAATGATAGTTTTTCGTGCCATTGCTTGTGTTTCTCTATCATTTTCCTCAGTATCTTCTTGATATTCTTATTGGCTGCTTCTACTGCTCCATTCATCTGAGGTCTGTAAGCTGTAGAATTTTTGTGCTTAATCATGAACATCTCGCACATTGCTTTCATTAGGTCACTGTTGAGATTGGAACCATTATCAGTAATGATTGACTCCGGGATGCCGAACCGGCAAATGACACGGTCGCGGACAAAGTCTGCCACAACCTTCTTGGTTACCGCCTTATATGATGCTGCTTCAACCCATTTGGTGAAATAATCAATTGCCACTAGAATGAACCTGTGTCCGTTTGATGTGGCAGGCTCGATAGGTCCGATGACATCCATTCCCCAAGCAGTGAACGGCCATGGTGAGCTTGTTGCATTGAGCTCATTAGGAGGCACCTTTATCATATCCGCATGTATCTGACAGCGATGGCATTTTCGAACATACTGGATGCAGTCCGTCTCCACAGTTATCCAAAATTATCCCTCTCGGAGTATTTTCTTGGCTAAGACGAAACCATTCATGTGCGGGCCACAAGTCCCTGCATGAACCTCCTCCAACAACCTGGATGCTTCCTTTGCTTCGACACACCTCAGTAATCCCAAATCGGGAGTCCTCCTATACAGGATTCCTCCGCTGTGAAAGAAGTGATTGGATAGCCTCCGCAGTGTGCGCTTCTAAGTAGTGTTTGCAAGTTCTGGGTATTCTCCTGTTGACAGATATTTCTTAATGTCATGAAACCATGGTTTTCCGTCTGCTTCTTCCTCGACATGAGCACAGTAAGCAGGTTGATCCTGGATTTTTACCGGGATAGGATCAATGAAGTTCTTATCTGGATGCTGAATCATGGATGATAGAGTGGCCAATGCGTCGGCGAACTCATTCTGGACTCTGGGGACATGCCGGAATTTTGTCTTTGTAAACCTCTTCCTCAACTCCTGTACATGATGCAAGTACGGGAGTATTTTGGAGTTATTGGTTGCCTATTCTTCTCGAAACTGATGTATGAGCAAGTTGGAATCCTCGATCACTAGTAACTCGTGAACATTCATGTCAATGTCCAGCTTGAGCCCTAAGATGCAGGCTTCGTACTTGGCCATGTTGTTGGTGCACGGGAACCTGAGTTTGGCAGACACCGGATAATGCTGACCTGTTTCTGATACTAAAACTGCCCCTATGCCAACTCCTTTGAAATTTGCTGCTCCATCGAAAAACATTCTCCAGCCATCATAGGATTTTGCAATGTCTTCTCCTATGAAAGAGATCTCTTCGTCAGGAAAATACGTCTTTAGAGGCTCGTATTCTCCGTCCACGGGATTTTCGGCAAGATGATCTGCCAGTGCCTGTCCTTTGATTGCCTTCTGAGTCACGTAATAATGTCGAATTCACTCAACAAGATTTACCACTTGGCTAGTTTGCCAGTGGGCATGGGCTTCTGAAAGATATATTTCAGCGGATCCATCCTTGATATGAGATAAGTGGTATAGGCACAGAAATAATGCCTCAACCTCTGAGTTACCCAAGTCAGAGCACAACAGGTGCGTTCTAGCAGGGAATACCGGGCCTCGTACGGGGTGAACTTCTTGCTGAGATAGTAGATGGCTTGCTCCTTTCTCCCTGTTTCATCATGTTGTCCCAAAACACAATCGAATGCCCTATCCAGTACTGCAAGGTAGAGCAATAGGGGTCTACCTGGTTCGGGCGGGACCAAAACTGGCGGTGTTGACAGGTATTCCTTGATTATGTCAAAGGCTTTCTGACAATCAGCAGTCCATTTAGTAGCAGCATCTTTCTTCAACATCTTAAAGATTGGCTCACAAATGACAGTGGATTGAGCTATGAACCGGCTGATGTAATTGAGTCTTCCCAAGAAACTCATGACCTCTTTCTTGTTCTTTGGCGGTGGCAATTCTTGAATGGACTTAACCTTTGATGGATCCAGCTCCATTCCTCGGCGACTTACGATGAACCCAAGCAACTTTCCAGTAGGAACCCCGAATGCGCACTTGGTGGGATTCAGTTTCAGATTGTACCTCCTCAATCTGTTGAAGAATTTCCTCAGATTTTCCATGTGGTCGGCGGCTCTCTTGGATTTGATGATGACGTCATCTATATATACCTCGATCTCTTTGTGTATCATGTCGTGGAAAATAGTAGTCATGGCCCTTAGGTAGGTGGCCCCAGCATTCTTTAACCTAAACGGCATCATCTTGTAACAATACATCCCCCATGGCGTAATAAAAGCTGTTTTCTCAGCGTCTTCCTCATCCATCCATATCTGATGATATCCAGCAAAACAATCGACAAATGACTGCAGCTTGTTCTTGGCGCAGTTGTCAATCAGAATATGTATGTTTGGCAAGGGGAAGTCGTCTTTCGGACTAGCCCGGTTGAGGTCCCGGTAGTCGACGCAGACTCTGACCTTCCCATCCTTCTTTGGCACTGGCACAATGTTGGCTAACCATGTTGGATACTCCATTACCCTGAGGACCTTGGCTTTGACTTACTTGGTGACTTCTTCCTTGATTTTCAAACTCATGTCAGGTTTGAACTTCCTGAGCTTCTGTTTTACCGGCGGACATGTTGGATCTGTTGGCAGTTTGTGAGCTACAATAGATGTGCTGAGACCAGTCATTCATTATAAGACCAGGCGAATATATCCTCATATTCCCGTAGAAATTCCGTGTACTCTTCCTTTTCCGATGGTGACAGATGAACACTGATGCGCATTTCCTTGACATTCTCTGTATCCCCCAAGTTGATAACCTCAGTTTCGTCCAAGTTAGACTTGGGCCTGTTCTCAAAGTCCTCAACCTCTTTAACAACCTCTTCTGGTATATCATCCTCTTTTGAGTCTATATCCATTTGTTGCGTTATCTCGTCGCATGTCACATTCGCTGGTTCATCAAGATAAGTAATAGTAATGCTGTGTGAATAAAGTAAATAATAGAGAAAATAATAAGAGCGAGATTTATAAGAAACTGAAATACTTTGATAAATTCCATAATTGTTTTTGAACATCAGAGCTCTTTTCGAAATTTAAAGAAAATACGGGAAGGAAATCAACTAGTGAAAAAGTAAAAGATAATGCATAGTGCTTTGTTCAGCCTTGCTACCCCGAAGCTTTCCGGGCCTTGGTGGTTCTAATGGACCAATTGTTGAGGCGCGCTCCTCGGCTCACAGGTTGTATGGAAGGGCCTTCCTCCCTTTCCTCCTCGAAAATGACGTGACAGTCCATATTGTCGTCTTCCAAGAACAAATTCTTCATTGCCGCCATTGTTTCTTCTTCTTCTGACCCATATATGATATCTGCCGGCTGGAAAGTCTGCTCCAGGCAAGGCATCGGGTGCTCCAGCGGATAGTAAGGGCCGCGCCATGGTGGCGACCAATTCTTGAATTCTTCCCAAGTATATCCATACCCTAACCCGAAGGTGGTGCCATGCTTCTTTAGTTTGATAGGTTTAGTGATTCCCTGTAGGTTCTTGCCGAGCCCTTTGCCAGGTTCATACCCGCTCTAATTCAGTATACTTTGTATCTTGTTATCCCACCACTTATCCTTGTCCACGGCGTTGACTCACTCAATGTGATGGTAGGTCTCTCCGCCTAGCTTCCTTCTTCCTCCGATTGCTGGGATGGTCTGGCGACTGTATATGGGGTTACTACCGTCGTCATGAATAATCACCTCTTGGTGATTCCACTCAAACTTCACTGCCTGGTGCAGGGTTGAGGCTACAGCTCCAGCGGTGTGGATCCAAGGTCGTCCCAGTAGTAAATTATAAGATGCCGGGATGTCTATCACTTGAAAATCAACGTCAAACCAAGTCGGTCCCATTTGTAGACACAAACTGAGCTCCCCAATAGTGGACCTTTGGGAACCATCAAAAGCTTTGACGTTGATAGCCCCATCCTTGATCTCATGCAGGCTCTTCCCCAACGTTCTGAGCGTCACCAATGGACAAATATTGAGGCTGGACCCTCCGTCAATCAAAGTCCTAGTGATGAAATAGTCTTCACATTGCACAGTGATGTGCAACGCTTTGTTGTGGCTTAACTCTTCTGGGGGCAACTCATCCTCGTGGAAAGTGATCTTATGACTCTCCAATATCTGCCCTATCATGTTCGCCATCTCTCCTCCAGTTATGTTGCTGGGTACATATGCCTCACTCAGTATCTTCAACAAGGCATTCTTATGTGCATCGGACCTGCTTACTTGATTTAACTAGATGCTCCGGGGTATAAATCCTGCCGGTTCTGGTCATACCCTGTGCTGCAATTGCTTCTCCAGACCTAGTTTTCCCCTTCCTTCTCGCCTCGGCGGTGTAATCCCAAGGAATGGCCTGTGTATGGAATGGCGTCATGGCTGACATTACTACAGGAATGGGCACCCTCATTTTGGGAGGTAACACAACAACTTTAAATGGTGCAGGTGCCTTTGGAGACCCAAACTCTACCTCAATTGGCTCTGTGGTATTTGTGGATGACGGTGTTTCAAGCTCGAGTGGTATGGACACATTTACTTCAGCATCTCCAGAGGGTTGGATCTGGACTACAATTGGATTCAGTGTGATTGTTGGTTTCTTGGGCTCGTCACCTTCGGTAATTAATCCAATCGACCTTTTGGGGTCCCAATCATCTTCTACCTTGATCATGTGAACGCTTCCACCCTTGTGGTCAGGCAGGGGATTGTTGGGAACATTAGGAGCAGGCTCCTTTGCCACGATGATCTTATTTTCAATTCAAGCTTGGATTTTATCCTTCAGAGATCGGCACTCATTAATGGTATGCCCCTTCATGCTATGCACATGTTTTGTTTGGGTTGACCATTGAGAAGGATTTTCTGGGGTTATGGCAGGGATTGGGGTGACGTAACCTGCAGCTTTGAGCCTTTCATATAGCTGGTCGATTGGTTCGGCGATGGCGGTGTATTTCTTGGGAGGTCTACGGTCGAAGTTAGGGTGCGGTCTAGGGAAGTTTTGGCGGGTGGGAGGTGATTTATAGTGAGAGGGTTGAGCATTATAGGCTTGGTAGACGGGTGCGGGTTGGGAATATCTTGGTGAGGTAGGTTGATATGTGGGGGATGGAGATGATTGGTAAGTAGGTGGTGGAATTTGGTAAGAGGGCGGAGGTGCTTGGTAATTAGGGATAGGTTGATATGTGAGAGGAGGTACTGGGTAAGCTTGGTATTTTATGGGGATTTCGTTCTCTGTGAAACCATCACGGCACTCACATCCTTTTTCTTGGATGTGCCACCCGACTGTAGAGCCTTGTTGGTAGCCTGCAGTGCCTCAAAATTAGTGACCATGCCGCTTTTAATGCCTTCCTCAATCCTTTCTCCTAGCTTGATGATGTCGGAGAATTTTTGGCCTTCGATCAACATCAACCTCTCATAATACTGTGGATCCTGAGCTCGGACGAAAAACGTGTTCATCTGTTCTTCTTCTAAGGCCGGCCTGACCTTAGCAGCCTCTGATCTCCAACGAGCAGCATACTCGCGAAATTTCTCTGTAGGTTTCTTCTTCAAATTCTGAATGTAGAATACATCTGGCGCATTCTCCATATTGAATCTGAACCTGTCCATGAAATCAGATGCCATACCTACCTAGCTTGTCCACTTCTTGGGGTCTTGGCTAATGTACCAAGATAGAGCATCACCTTTCAAACTTCTCATGAAGAGCTTCATGCGAATCCTTTCATCTCTTCCTACACCGACCAGCTTATCACAGTATGTCCTCAAATGGACTCTAGGATCCCCTGAGCCATCAAACATCTCGAACTTGGGAGGTTTGTACCCCTCGGGAAGTTCGACGTCTGGCTGAATGCAAAGGTCCTCATAATTCAGCCCCTCAATGCCTTTGTTTCCTTCAACACCCTGGACTCGGCTAGTAAATTTCTTGAGTTCTGCGGATAGGTTCTTGATGAGAGAGTCTTTGTCATTAGAATCCGGTGTGCTTGAAATAGGTTGAGTGTATTGTGGCGTGGTTTCCACATAGATGGGGGTATGGTGGAGATGATCATTTGTGTTTAGTGGTTCGGGAATGAGGAGCGGGGTGTTGTTTGAAGTGTGACATGTGTTGCAGTTTTGATGGGGAGCGGGTTGTTTCTGTGGTTTTGGGACGTTCTGTGGAGGTATAGGATTTTGAGCATTGGGGAAGTTGACGCTGGGGTAGTGAGGGAAAATGAAAAGTTTGCCAAGTTCCGAACTTGGTCCAATTCTTCTTGAAATTTCAGTAACTTCTGTTCGAGCTGGGCGGCACTTTCTTTGGAAACCTGAATACCCTGAGGAACTTCTACCCTTTCAACTGAGTTCTCCTTCCTGACGTTGCTCAAGTCTTCCATTTTCGCTTTGTTCTTGTTTCTGATAGGACTCGGAGGAGGATGAGGTGGAGGGCCCTTAGATCTTGTGGAGTAGGATGATGATGCCAGAGTGCACGAACTAACCTTTTGGGGAGGGGAATAAAACAAAAAGGTAATAAGTTAGTACGGGTTATGAGAAAAATGTTGCAATATTTAAACACATAATGCAAGAATATAAATCGTGTCCTAATTTGGGTGCCTCGTTGTGCCCGAGGTAGGCCTAGCGACAAGTTGATTTGGAGAACTTATAATGCTAAATGCCTCATTTTATTGATAAAAATAAGACGAATCCCAAAACGATACTAAAATTGCATAAAGTAAAAGTGTCACTAATGGCCATTGGCCTTATTACATCTTAAAGCGAAAGGACTCATAACTACTTGGTCCCAGAAGGACCTTCCCCAGACTCGGCATCTTTAGCTCCATCGAACAGCTTCACCAGCTCACGCAGACCCAGCAGCAAATAAGCCCTAGCCAAGTGTCCTCCATTTCCCTCAGCATTCTGGCAGTTTTCGATCCTCTGGATGAATTTCCTTTCCAACTCTACCAAACCTTTAGCGTCTCCCAGTTGAGCAAACATGTTAGTCATATAGTTCATTCTTGGGATGGTGGAAGGCTATATGATCGTTTCACGGCCTTCGTGGAAGCTCTTGACGGTATTGACCCCTTTGGAGATATTCTATAAGCCAGTGTTGGAGTACTAAGTTGCAACCCTCGAAGTGACTGGCCCCTCGTTGATAGTTTTCCAAGGCTCGGTATATATCAGCAACAATCATGGGCACTATGCTAAAAGGCTGCCCTCCAATCCCTTCCATTAGCGTCTTGGTGACCATGGCTAGCCTGGTATGGATCCTAGCCTTCTTCATGGGAAACACTATCATCCCCAAAAAGCAGAACATAAAGACGAAGACCCTCCTGTGGATATGCCCCAATGATGTGAGGGCGAATTCATCTGGGTAGGTACGGTAGGACTTGCTATGTCCGTACCTCTCGTACAGATAGTCGAAGGGAATATAAGAATCCTTCAAACAGGTCAAGTCTGGGTTTTTCTTCAGTCCCATCATCTTGAAGAAACCCCTACCCTTGCGGTTTTATGGCATAAGCAAACTCGGAGTCTCCCAGGGAATACCTGCTAACCCTCCTATTTCCTCGAGTAGAGGTGTCATTTCAAGATCCCCAAATCGAAACACTGATCTATCACTGTCCCAGAATAAGGTTGCAGCCTCTATGATTTTGTTGTCAGGCTGGATTTCCAAAAGACAAGGTAAATTTTCCAAATATTTGCGGACGAGAGTCTGGTTACTGGAGTGAAGGTCTTCCCACCAGCTTAGCAACCTTGGATGAATGTTGGTTACCATGCTGAATCTGGGGACTTCGTGCCTCATTTTCTGCAAAACAAAGCGTTAGACCCTTACCCCACCGGACTCGAATATTTAAACCAATAATTAGCATAATGGCATTTAGCTCTCCAAATAAATGCACAGAATATGGTGTTGTCCGTTTGGGTTCCAAGGAAACCCAGTGGACTTTGGACAGGGCTATCTTAAAGAGTCATTATGTGGACAACATAACTGACTCGACTAGGTTTGACAATGATGCATGCACAGTTAAATAGAATAAGGTTTCTATGGGGTATTAGACCGCTTTCCTTGAGCGGACAACTCAAGAGGGAAAGGCACGGAACCGTCGACTGCACCGCTGATCGACTGGTTTTACCGCAAAAATGCCTTTGCCAAATTTAGTGGGTGACAATATTGGAAGAGCGCAACAACTCATTATACGCATTGCTATGGTATCGTTTGGCACGAGTGGAATATGATGTTGAAGATGCAATTACAAAAATGAAACAATGTCAGTATTTCACGTTCAT
>NW_017674021.1:0-860 GCF_001879085.1 Nicotiana attenuata
AGAGGCTCTCCGCAGGCAGTTCGAGCGCCTCCAGCAGGGCACTATGACAGTTACACAGTATGAGACTCGGTTCATTGATCTTGCCCGCCATGCTATTATGATACTCCCCACCGAGAGAGAGAGAGGGTGCGGAGGTTTATTGAGGGGTTGATTCAGCCGATCCGTCTCCAGATGGATATGGGAGCCGGGAGTGAGATTTCTTTTCAGGAGGCGGCCAATGCGGCTCGTAGAGTTGAGATGGCTCTTGCACGGGGAGGTGGTCATGTGTCGGATAAGAGGCCTCGTCATTCTGGTAGGTTCAGCGGTACCTCGTCTTGAGGTAGGGATTCTTATGGTAGAGGCCATTCACCGAGACCCTTTCAGTCAGCACTCCAGGTTTCTCATGGTACTTCAGGCGGTGGTAGTTCTCAGCAGCATTATTCCGATCAGCAACCCATCAGTGCACCGCCTCTTCAGAGTTCCCGGGGAGGACATTCAGGTTGACAGGGCCAACAGTCTCAGCCGCCGAGGGCTTGTTATGGTTGTGGTGACCCCGGTCACATTGTCAGATTTTGCCCTCGAGCCTCGGGTAGTTCTCAGCAGCAGAGTCTTCGCCCCATGATTCAGGCACCAGGTGACCCACAGCTTGCCCAGCCAGCTAGAGGCGGGGGTAGGGATCATAGAGGTGGAGGTAGAGACCGTAGAGGTGGAGCTCGGACCGGCAGAGGTAGGGGTCAGCCAGTAGCTGATCGTCCCAGAGACATGGTTCAGGGAGGTGGGGCCCAGCCCCGGTGTTATGCTTTGCCAGCCAGGCTAGAGGCTGAGTCATCAGATGTTGTTATTACAGGTACTATTCTGGTCTGTGATAGGGATGCCTCAGT
>NW_017674021.1:3977-27002 GCF_001879085.1 Nicotiana attenuata
GGGGACTGGGTGTGTGCCCGGAATCAAATTCCGAGTCCCAAGTCTGGAGAACGAATTGTTGTGTGAAATTGTTTTCTGAAAATAATTAAAGAATTGGAAGGTGTTTATTTGTTTAGAAGACTGTGCTGTTGGGCTCGTATTTTGGTTCCGACGGCCCGGCACAAGTCTTAAAATATGATTTAAGCAATTGCTGTAAAGTTTGGTTGATTTGGACGTCATTTGACGTGTTTTGTGCTAGAAAAGCTTAACTTTAATGTTTATGGGAATTGGAAAAAAATTCATGGGTATTGAGACCCAAATTGTGATTCATGATGTTAATTGGGTGATTTGATCGCAGATGAGTCCGGAGTATGTTTTTGAGATTTTATGTATGTTCGGTTTTGGAGCCCAGAGGGCTCGGGTGAGTTTTGAGTAGGTCCCGCGGAGGTCTATAGACTTAAAAAGTATCAGGTTGTTGGCAGGTCCAGGGTGTTGCGGCCCCCAGCGCGGCCGCGGTCATTTCCGCGCGGTCCGCGCTGGCAGCCACGCGGCCGCGGTGCACTTTTGCGCGGTCCGCATGGCTGGGTTCAGAGGGCCAATGACTCCCAATTCGACTAGCGCGACCGCATGCCATATCAGCGCGGTCCGCGCTGGAAGATTCAGAGAGGGGCCTTGGGAATTTCATTCAAGCAGCGCGCCGTGCACCAAATCAGTGCGGTCCGCGCTGGGTAGGTTCAGAGAAGTGGTTCCCACCCTTCCTCGCGCGCCGAGGGGCATTTCTGTGCGGTCCGTGCCGGGTCTTCAGTACAGTATATAAAGTCGGGATTTTCAGTCATTTTTCACTTTTTCAAAACCCAAAACATAAGAGGCGATTTTCCACACGATTCTATCTTCTTCAAAACGATTGGTAAGGTGATTTCTAACTGATTTTCTATACTCCTTAACATCCTTAAACATAATTTCAACTTCAAACCAAGGATTTTAATGGGGAAATTTGGGAATTTAGGGTAGAACTAGGGTTCCTAAATTTGGGGGTTTTGGACCTCAATTTGAGGTCCGATTCCAAAATAACTTATATATCTGAATTCATGGGGGAATGGGTAATCGGGTTTTGGTTCGAACCTCGGGTTTTGACCACGTGGGCCCGGGGGCATTTTGGGAATTTTTGAACAAACTTTGGGAAATTTCATTTTCATGCATTCAAATTGATTCATGTAGCATTTGTTAATACATTCAACAGTAATTGTGTATTAGTATTCGAGCGGTTTGGTGGTGAATTCGAGGGGTAAAGCTATACTAGAGGATTGAGTTGAGTTTGGAGCATTCGAGGTAAGTGTTTGATCTAACTTTGGCTTGAGGGAATAGGATTAGAGTGTTGTTTGCTAGTTGCTAAATGTGGAGTACGGTGTATAGGCATGGTGACGAGTATCTATACACCAGTGTCTAGCATGACTGTGGGTCCTTGTTTGTACTTATTCTGATTTTGTTATGACTCTTCCATGTTAATTGATGAATTCTATGCAATGTGAAGAGTATGAGGATTAATTATGAATTGTAAATTCTTTGGAGTGTTGGCTCGAACGACAAAAAGACTATTAAGTAAGAAATGAATGAAATAGAAAGAGATATGATTAATCCCTTGCCGGGATGGTTTGAGTATATTGATTATCTCCCTTGCCGGGATATGAAAGTTATTGTTGTTGCTCCCTTGCCGGGATTTAGCTGTTTAATTGTGTATTTCCCTTGCCGGGACACTTCTTATTATTTGTTATCCCCTCGCCCTGTTTGGTTGTGACTACTGTTTGGGTGAGGAAGAGTGATAATGCACGAAGGGTCATTCCGTGCCATGTTTGATTATATTTGCACTAAGGGTCATTCCGTGCCATGATTGATTATATTTGCACGAAGGGTCATTCCGTGCCATGTTTGATTATACTTGCACGAAGGGTCATTCCGTGCCATGTTTTGATGATATTTGCACGAAGGGAAATTCCGTGCCATGATGTGAGAGTTATGTGAGGAAAAGCACGAAGGGTGATGCCGTGCACTTTATTGATTGCTCTTGGTGAGAATGAGAGTAAAAGCACGAAGGTTGATGTCGTGCAATTGTTAATTTTCCTGCTCTCATTAATTATGTTTATTGTACGGTTTCTTGCTTAAATTGCTGACTTTACATTCGGGTTGTACTTCCCCCATAGCATGCTCCCCTCCCTCTTAACTGTTTGATTTCTGTTGTTCTTTCCTTTTATTGCATATACGTATATTGAACTGCACAGGTTGTTTTGGTAGTCCTGTCTAGCCTCGTCACTACTTCGCCGGGGTTAGGCCAGGCACTTACCAGCACATGGGGTCGGTTGTGCTGATGCTACACTTCTGTGCTCTTTTGCACAGATCACGGTACCGGAGCAGCTTTTGGACCACAGCAGCAGTGGATTGGGAGTCGACATCAGTCCAGGGACTTACGAGGTAGCCTAGCTGGCGTTCGCAGGCTGGAGTCCCTTTCTATGTTTTAGTTTGTTTTCATTGTACCGAGACAAACATTGATTTATTTCTATTCAGACTTGTTTTTAGCACTCCTTAGTAGTTCGTGAGTTAGCGACACCAGTCTTGGGTAGAGTAATGTTAAACTTCCACATTTTTGGTTTTCATTTATCTATGCTTTTAAGACATCCGCTTTTATTTAAATGACTCGTAATATTTATATTGTTGAGGTGTTATCAGGGAATATTTAAATGTTTGGCTTGCCTAGCTCCGTTAGTAGGCGCCATCACGACTCCCGATGGTGGGACAATCCGGGTCGTGACACCAACTCAGCGCGCATGTTGTTCTTTCCTGATTTAAATCACTGGCCTTGGCCTCGAGCTCTATTGTTCCTTCACTCGCCATGATAACTTTGATTTCCACTTGAAGACCCTGCTTGTCACTGGTCAATCCTACCATAGAAAATATCCCTGATCCGTTGACCAAGCACCTTCCATCTTGTTGCATTGTTCACGAATTGATATGTACCACACCTTTTGTATTTTGCAAGGATCCCAAAGCATGTTGATTGTTACCAGCTCAGTGTGCTTGCTGTTCTTTCCTGACTTATGACGTTTTGATGTGTTAACCAGATCCCGTTTAGTGCAATTGGAAAGCTGGTGGCAAATTTTGAAGTCATTTCTCACTTGTTCTGACCAAACAAACTCAGGAAGAGGAAGTAAACAAGACAAAAGGAACAGAGTAGAAGACAATGGAAAGAGATGATTCCTAACAAGAAAACTACAAAATAGAAACCTATTGGATGTGGATACCAACTCTAATGACCATGACATGCACCTGCGACCTGTTCTGTTAAGCAAATATGATGTTCAGCTCTTGTCGTACCTTTTTGCCGTAAAACTGGGCTTCAATGCTCTACTTATCCAATCTGATTCACAATCCTTATTCGACTTGTAGTGCCCAAAGGGTTTTCACTATCAAGCCTCTCTCATTTTGGTCTTTCTTTCAACTCACGGTCGCCTTATGGTGCCCGTGAAGGTTTTCACCAATAAGACTCTCTCATTTTTATTTCTTTGTTCAGAACGGAGTGTTGCCCCTGATATGAATCACCTCTACTTGCTCGACTTGGCATCTCTCGAAGACTGATAAGAAGGTCTTTCTTTGGACCGTAATGTGGGCTTTTGGATGGGGTTAGAAAGAAAGGGTAAAAAAGGCTCAAAACAATTCAAATGGGTTCAAAATTACAACTTTTGGAATCATATTTCTTACAACAAACGCAACTTCTGCCCCAGTTTCTTTGCTTGGGGACTTCTGGATTTTTATTTTGATGGGACCGAACCGTGAGGCTGCCTACGTATCCTTAAAAGGAATCAGGTCAAACGTTGTTCATGTCATAGAAATTACTTTGTTGTTGTGATTTTTCTTTCCTTTTTCTTCCTCTTTCTCTCCTTTTCTTTTCTTTCTTCATTTTCTCTTTTTGTTGTTTTGTTTTCTTTTTCTCCTTTTTTTTTTCCTTTTTTTCTTATCTATTTTTTTTCTTCTCTCTCTTTTCATTCTTTTTCTTTTCTCTTTTTCCTTTACTTATCCTTCACGCTTGCGTTTCTGATCTTTGCTACTGATTCCAAAAGAGGGGTATGAAAGGAAATAAATAAGGTTCAAAGGGGGTGACAAAGGATAAAGTGTTTAGATAGCAGAACAAAATGCCTTCGTCATTCCGATCTTTAAAACATGCCAAGTACAAACAACACGGTTAAACAAACTAAGGAAAACATTCGTAACATCTTTTGATTGTACCAGACCTAATAACCATATGCACACATTCGCCTTCTACATCTGTTAACTAAAAGCACCATTGGACAACACCCTCACTCTCATTACCATGAACGGCCCCTGTCAATTTGGGGCAAACCTGTCATTTGCTACAAACTGATGTAGCATGATGTATTTCAATAGTGTTGCTTTATGTTCCGTCTGCCCTAGTTTCTCATGGTTCGGGCTTCAAATGATCTCAAATTGTTCTTATTTTCTTCAAGTGCCCCTATCATCTTCAAAATTGTTCCATTGCTTCATGACTAAACTAACTTTGGAGCCCAGGCTGAGAATTACGCATGCATGTCATGTCACTAGAGCCAACAGGAAAAGAAATGTAAAAGAAAAGAGAACTAAGCAAAAGAAAATGACTAGAAGAAACAGAAAACAGGAAATTGTATTAGACAGACGGTGAAACGGTTCGAACAACAAAACAAGCAAAAAAAACTGGGGTACAACCCTAGAACAAACCTAGATAACACTCAATGAGACACTACCACTAAAGGAACTAGACAAAATAAAAGGGTAGAAGGGTTTGAGTCACAAGAAAATATCCAGATTACAACCCTGAAATAACCTGGACAACAGAAATGACAACAAACTAAGCCACCAAAGCTCCTCTCCGGCTGACCAAAAAATGGAGCGCCTTTCCAATTACCAAGCACGGTATCTTAGCCACTGAATTCTGCATCAGCAATACTGGGAACTTCACAAGTCTTCATCACATCCTTCTTAAAAAGTTGCTTTTGGGTTCCTTTTGCCGGCTCGTTCTTAATCAACCTCTGATAGCACTGAAAGCTTAGTAGCACGTGGACCTCCGAGGCTCCCAGAAGAATTCTCACATTCCTTTTCAAAATAAATCACACCCACCATATGCGTCTCATTATGCACAGGCGATGGACTCTGGCTGGTGTCTGCTGCCTCTGGATTTTGCACGACAATGTCGCCTGCATCAATAAGCTTTTGAATCGCATTCTTCAGATTCCAACACTTCTCTATGTCATGCCCCGGGCCTTCTGAGCAATATGCACACCTTTGAGAAAAATCAAACTTCTTTGTAAGAGGGTTTGGCATTTTTATCTGAATCGGCTTCAACATGTCCAAATTCCTTAGCCTCTGGAACAAATTGGCATATGACTCTCCCAATGGAGTGTAGGCTTTCTTCTTCCGCAACCTCTTATTCTTAAGTGCTTGATTGGGCCGTAAACCTGATCCAGGGGGTTTTTGGTAGGCTCGTGGGGGTAGATAAGCAATTTGTGGAGCTGGGTACCGGGAAAGCGATGTACGACTTTGGGAGTTCTTTGGAGAGAAGTAGCATTGGGGAGGATCATCTGGTGCACAAGGATATCCACGGGGACGATGTCGGGGCTGGAACTGTTGATCAGGAAAGCGCATCGGATCATCTTTTCTATTTCTCCTCCTTCCACCCAAGCTTACTGGGATGTTCTGAATGTCACACCTCCTTTTTTACTACACCCCGGAGAGTGTAAATAAAGGAGTTTTTCCAATTAAAGGACAATCGAGACGAGATTTATTATCAAAAGATTCAGAGTCGCCACTTGGGAGATTTATGGTGTCCCAAGTCACCGGTTCAAATCCCGAATCGAGGAAAAGGATGACTCTGTTTAATAGTCCGCGAACCAGAAATTTGGGTAAGAAATTCTGTTAACCCGGGAGAAGGTGTTAGGCATTCCCGAGTTCCGTGGTTCTAGCACGGTCGCTCAACTGTTATATTCGGCTTAATTATCTGATTTGAAACAATTATGAACCTATGTGCAAATTTTAGTTTTAACCGCTTTTATTCATTTTTTAGAGAAAATTGCAACGTTATTAAAACACGTCTCGAACCACATCACATAAATGCACCCGTAGTTTTTGACATATCTTAACATCGTTGAGATTTGGATTTGGGTCACATAAATGTGCACCCGAGTTTAAGAAAGTAGATTATTAAAATACGCGCCTAAAGCAACTATGCGTTTGCACTTTTGCGAGGGCCATGGAATTTGCTAAATGGCACGCCTCGATTTCTAAGGATAAATAAGATTAGTTAAACGAGGGCCATGCAATTTAAGATTTGTTTGGCACGGCACGCCTCAAATTATGCTAACCAAGAGGTTTTTAAATTGTGAGGGCCATAACTCAATCATTTATTTACTACAGTTCTCCTCAGTTACTAATAAATTCTAATTAATAACATATTATAAGTTGGGCTTGTGCCCCTAACTCCAGCGTTCAGGCAAGCCCAACAGAAGAGGATTTGCATTGAATAAGAAAGCAAACTTGGCTATTTAAAGAAAAGGGGCTCGGGCGTTATTCAAGGTTAAGCCCAAGGCAACAATGGGCAGGCCCAGTAGAAAGGACTTGCGCTTCAGCTTTGCAGCCTCATGGCCCAAATTATTTGAGGGCTAAGGAGAAAAATGAAGACCAGACCCAAAGGGGGTCTCTAAACTTGCATTCGACATCAGAAAATATTTTTTTTAATTAATAACAAATTCTAATTAATAACAAACTCAACATCAAACCCAACTCATCACCGGCATGGATTCAAAAGAATATAATTGCTAAACATGGATTCAACATCAGGATTGTAAACAGGAGGCTCAACATCGAACCTAGTCCATCGCCCACATAATTTCAAAAGAATATAATTGCTAACATGGACTCAACTCTGACCAACTCCAAACATTAGATCCAAGGCAATTAATAGACCACTTCCAGGAAACCCTTAACATTAAACTTGCAGACTTTCTTTTACTAGCATGCATACACCTATGTGCATATACCAATGCATTAAGCTATAGCACTTAGCTACTAGTAAGGATCAAGTTACAACCAACACTAAAGCTTAAGGATCAAAAATAGAAAACAGAGGAAAATCACTACTAGTCGAACCCACAATCAGCCTGAAGTTAAGAGATGCTATTTCCAGGCTTATTGTTAACTAACAACTTGGGCACATATGAGTCCACTTTCAGATCCACACACAGTAGGCTGGACATGCCTTGAACAACACCATTTAAAGGTTTAAAAACATTCCATTCATACAACTAGAATTCAAACAATATTATAACACCCAATATTATGAAATTAAACACTAAATCTAAGCAACGAAATCACCCTAAGCTATTAGCATGCACTAGCACTTAGCACAAACCAGAAGTTGAACTACACAAAACTGAAGCATCTAATCACATATAATGGTAGTATTTAACAGCTACTACATCAAAACTTTGAGATATTTATTCGAATTTCAACTTGAATTTCCAAACTTTCATACATGCTAATCAATGCTCAATTCCATGCTAGGTTTGGGTAGTGTACCTGGAGATTATAGAAGGAAAAGAGGTGATTATAGTAAGCAAGCAACAACAGAAGTAGACCAAGACAATAGAACTTGACAGCAGCAAGCAAAGTCCCAGATTCAACCAAATAACTAGTGAAATCAACTCAAATACCAATGAAACAATGACCTCAACCCAAAACACAAATCCCAGACTTTAACGAAGAACAAATTCATGCCATTTCTCACGTTTACTGAACCTAAGATTGCCTTGACAAATTGGAATTCAAAAATCAGAAATGAAAGCCAATAGAACAGTGATTTTCTGCAATTGTTTAGCCGCCTGTATTTTTTTGAATTTCTAGCTCTTAAGGTCTGCCTTCAAAGGCAAGAAAACATGCCTTTATAGGCAAGGCAAGTAGGGCAGCCTTGAAGGTTTGGTTATTTCATTTTAATCCTTTTCAAATTTTCCTTTTTGCTACTTAGTCCCTTATTTTCTGACTTGTTAATCAAGCTAGGCTACTACAATTCTGATATTCAATTAAAACCCCCCACTAGAAGCTTCCTATTTCTGTTGCTAAAAGATTTCCCACCTAGAGTCCCCAAAGTACCCTTCAACATCCCAGTTATTACCTTGAACTCAAATGAGTTGGGGTCAATTTTGACCCAAAGCTTCAATTCGAACTGGGCTAGCCAAACCAGAAAAATCCCTTGTTGGGCTTCTAACTTTAGAACCCTAATCCAACTTATAATAGTTTAAACAAAATCAACCCAAAAGAAAGAAAAAATCAGAAATCCCTAAAAATGAAACAAAAATTAAAGGGAAAGACAAAAGGGCTAATTAAGACTAATTAACAAGCAAACAAAACATGAATTTGCAAAAATCGAATCATGCAATTAACACTCTGTTAATAAACGGAAAGTGAAGGAGAAGAGAAAGCCAGAAAAGTACGAGTAATGAACCAGAAAAGAACAGAATAAAGAAAAGACAGTACCTAAAGGAAGAAATGAAAGGGCAAGGTCGTGATGATCTCTGATTTGTAAAGCATCTTGATTTAAATTTCAAACGAAAAATTGTTATTCCTCGTAGGTTCTCGTTACAAACCAGTGAGAAACATCAATTTAGACCCAAAAATGAACCTCGAAGTCAATGAACTCAGGAAATTTCGTTGTTCTCTTCTGTCCCTTTTAGATCTTAGATTGGCCTTGCTTTAGGATGATTCGAAGGTTAATGATGATGGATTTTGAAGAAAGGAAGCCCTGGGGGTGTTGTGGTTAGAGTTTGGGACTGGTTGATGGTAGCGATGCCACCAGAGAAAACAAGGGCGGCGCTAGGGTTCCTCTTTTTAAACTAAGATTCGAGAGGTTCTAGGCTTGTTTGAGGGAAATTGAACGGGGATCTGGGATGGGGTGGTGGAGAAGAACATTTGGTGTAATTTTGGTGTCGATTTGAGGTAGCGCCACCACCAATGGTGAGGGAATCTCTGGGCGGCGCTAGGGTTTTTGGGGAGGTCTCCAAGATGGGGAATTGAGAGAGACGAGTGAGGGGTAGGGGGAGAAGGTTCGGACAGTCATATACCATGGAGGGGCGAGTTATGGTCCGTTAGATCAACAAAACATAGACGGTCCAGATTGATTTTGGTCAAAATGATGTCGTTTGAATGGGACGAGGCCTGGACTGGGAGACGACGCGGGTTTGGGCCGGAACGGGTGGGCTATGCGCTTGGGCTGAGAGAATTAAACAAAAACGGCCCAAAATCTAGTCTCTTTCATTTCATTTTCATTTTCAAGACAAATTATCCAAAATTCCTTTTCCTTTTCTCTTTTTCTTTTTTTTTTTTCAAAATTAAAATAAGAAAAATCCTAAATAAAAATTTACAAAACAATTAACTCCTAATTACTATTATTAACTAAACCAAAATAAAGGACAAACTACCCTAAATTCAAAATTAAAACTAAAATAAACTACTTTTGAGACTCTTCCATTTTATTAAAATTAATGACTAATTAATTCCTAAAATGGAAAACTAACTCCTAAATGCACATGCACATATATTTTGTATTTTTCTAATTAAAATGCAAAAATAAAAATGCAAACAATTAACGATAAATGTCACGAAAATCCACGAAATTGCAAACACTGAAAGAAATTATTTTGTTTTGAATTTATGGGAATAATTCATATAGGGCAAAAATCACGTGCTCACAGGTGTGAGGGGAATGTAAAAACAACAATAGTTCCACATGAAGGTCCCTATATGGAATGTCAAAAAGATCGGTAAAGTCGAGAAGCAGAGAGAGGCCAAAGATTATATAAGAGCACAAGAGGCAGATTTGATTGGCTTGGTGGAAACCAAAGTGAGGAGTGGAAAGGCAACCAGAATTACCAGATGCTTGGGAAAGAATTAAAGTAAATCCATTACTGTGGAGAATGAGTAAATACGTCTGACGAGTGTAAGGGCTAGTAAGACCCACCCGCTTTATTGAGCATTTTCATTCACTGAAGCAACTTAAACAAAATAAAAGTAAAAGAAAGAAATTCATTGACTTCGAAAAGGATATCAATTAAATCAGTACTAACTCTCTTCTATTACTTTGTTGTACCGGGTTAACAAGAGCTGACCCTCTTTATTCACTACAGTCCCGGAACAAAACAATCTTGTGTCATAAGAAAAGCTATTATCCAAATCGAATTTTTCTTTTTTTTTTTTTGATTGGCTTCATCCCGAACGTCCCATTACTGATGGGGAAATCTGTTCGGAAAGAGATATTTATTAGGTAATAAAAGCGGAATTATCCCTAAACTTTAAGAACACACAAAGAAATCATGCGACACAACTTATTAACATCATATGCAGGAACCATCCCTTCTTCAATGTCTATTGATACTAGCTTCTCAAATGTAAAATCACTAGGATCCCCTTTATTTTACCATGTATATTGAGGTCCCAAAGCAGATATTGCTATTAGTCCCAGCTCATTGATAATGTTCTTCAAATCCTTTGCTCCATGTTTTGACTGGTTCGAAAGGACCAGGAAGTAGATGTCTATTCAATAGAAGAAGTTGTTTGACCTTTCTTTAATTTAGTTTGAACCAGCCGAAATAAAAGGAAAATCAGGCTAGGAGATGACTCGTAATCGATCCGGCTGTTGGACCCTGGACCCACCCGGCTCGTATATTTCATAAGACGTGTTTCATTCGGGAGGATGAACTAGACTTTTTTCATCGCCCCACCCAAGGCAGATCGAACAAAAGATCTTCCCACTAATGCTTTCATTCTCCCGGCTATGATACTGGTAATGAGACCTCTTCCTTCTCCCCGACACAATTGTTGAGACACACTAAGTAGTTATGGGAAAGATAAATGTCATCTGTGTGATGGATATTGAAATAGCTTCTTCCTTCTCTGTGCGTGGGTTAGCCCTTGATCGGATAATTATTCTTATTTAAAAGTCAAAAGATAGAGTTCTTTTCACTTTAACAACAATGTTTTTTTCTAACAACTTGAAAGGTGATTCCCCCTACTATCTACAACTCCAGACGCGACAAGAGTGCTTATTCCCCAAAAAAAGATTCATTCCCCTTCTCTTCCCGATGATCGGTAATTCTTTCTAACATCTCCATCTTCCCAACTGAGAACAATGCCCTTCTTGTAAAAGCTCTTCTTACGCTAACCCTGTTCGTGGGATCTTTTATCCTTTCCTTCTTCCTAGGATAGTAAGAATGGAATTGCCTGAATAATATCAGTCAGAGCACATTCCCTCACGACTTCTTTTCTTCTCAAGCACTTACTATTTCATCTTCTCTTAGATAGGCTATCTGCCAATTCAATGCCATCAAAATGTACTTAGCATGCCTACTTTTCCTTATTAGTTCAAATAGCCCTAGCTAGATTCTCAAGCTATGATAAACCCGCAACAAGAACAACCTTTATTTTATGCAGTGCCGAAAGGACTAAGAGCTCTTATTCCGCAGTCTTTAGCACATAGCAGTTGATGCAGTACTGATTCCTGGCGGTTCCGCTAACCTTCCTATAAATTCCATTCCTAAAAAACCAGGCAATCGTAGACTGCTTTGGTTTATCTAGTCTTGATAAATGAAAGGCACCCGCTCTTATTCCACACAGTCAAAGAAAAAGGACGTCTTCTCAAAGTCCGTACCTGTACCGAAGAGACCAGACCTTGGGAAAGCATCACCTATGCTTGAAGGCTTAACAGTCCTCCTTACTAGCAGCCCAGATCTGTTTGTGCTCGGCTTGATGCTATCTCAGATGTCCATTCAAAAAGAGCTATTGGGGGCAGCCATACTAATTCGTATTCGTCTTTTAAGACAGGAGCTCCTAGGCAAACTTAGAAAATAAGGAGTGGCTCCCGTCCCTAAACAAAGCACCAGTCAGCTTTTGCCTTCCTTCTAACATAAAATTTACAGAGGGAGCAATCGACATAATAAAGTAGGAAAATTTACTGAAGAAGTGCGGGAAATATTCTTAAAAGAGCTTCTTCGAAATTTCGTTATCTTTTTTAAGATAGAAAGCCGAATCACTAACAAAGGAATTTTCTTCCGGGATGTTGACAACGTCAAAACAAAAAGAGAAGTTTTTAGTGAATCGTCATTTTCTCACGATTGGGTGGGTGTGAAGTGTAATGAGGTTAAGGTACGATACCGAGCTCGAGATGTTACAAGGTGCAAAATCAATGGGTGCAGGAGCTGTTATTGAATCTGGTCTTAGATGGTTGGAAGACAGAAGCAATACCATGATATGAATAGCAGGTTTAATAGAGATGATATCACAATAGGATGAAGACGAGACTTCTTATCTACTTTCACGTGGAAATGGAATAATGTAAAAATGCCTTTGAAAGGCAACTAGTGAGAGGGATTACTTGCTAACGTATCCCTAAGGGCATATCGTCTAAGTCCAGGAGTTAGTGCATTGGATTCCTGGGCAACTGCATCTAGTACAGTTGACTTAACGCCAAGCAAATCTCCTTTCTAGTCTAGGACTTATAGCTTTGGAAATTTAATTAGTCCTTCAACTCCCCTAGCTGCACATGAATGCACAGAGAAGGCCCTCGCTCAGGTTCTTTGACATCGACTCGCTTTCTAGGAAGAATGCGAGCTTAGAGCCAATAGAACTAGTGTTCCCTCGTCACCCTCTAGCGTACCGAACTTGTGAAAAGCATGATTTAAGATATGCACGGACAAAAGTAGCTGCTTAGATTGCATATATAAGAATAGGAATCGAATCGACAACTATTGATATTGAATCCGTTGTTCTCACCTTAAAAGCTGGGTAAGCCAATGGGGGACTTTGAACTGTTAAGAGGTGCCTAGCGCTTTCATCAATATAAAAGAGGAAGCTTCTGGGCTGTACCTGTACAACTAAGTATTGGGGGACATTCAATAGTAAACTAAACAAAGATGACGCTGTCCAATTGGCCGAAGGGAAGATCGACATGAGAAGCCGATGTTCTTGGTACAGAATCCCATGCAGATTTCTTAACTGTTTTGTTAGGCATTGGCATGAGCAAGAAAGCAGACAAGAGGAAATCAGAAGAACGGGGATTCGAATCGCCTATTTTTTCCCCTTCTTGTTTGCAAGAAAAAAAAAGTAACTGAACTAAACAGTAAACAGGAGGCATAGTAGCAGAAATAGAAAGATGCCCATCCCATTGTATTTGGATTTGGAAAGAAAGAAGAAGATAGGCTCTTTATTCTTTTATAGAATCTTTTCATAAAGTTAAGTTAATCCGAAAATATGAAATTGCGTATAGTACATAAGAAAGGTATACGCTCTGGCTTTTTAGGAAGAACACTATTTATTAGATCCGGTCTTAGTGAGAGAGTTGGGATTGAGCTTTCACTAATACTAATAGAAGAATTTTTAGTAAAAGGAGGAAAGAGCTAGGTCTCGTATAGAAGAAGTGGTTTTTTTTGCTTTTCGACAGGAGATGATACATAAGCGCTCTTGGTCTTCTATATGTATCCGCTGCTCTTAGCCTTGTTAGAATCCAATGTTAGAAGGAAGAATTCAATAGACATCCCAATATCTGTTTTCTTAGATAGATAAGAGATCAGCTAAAGTAATGGTCATACCCCTCCTGCCCCTCCGTTTGAGGAAGATATCTCAGGTATTCGCCTAGAGGTCTTCACAAAATAGGTTGAAAAAATCCTTATTAGGAAGAAGACTTGGACAAATCCCCGGTCTTATAGAAGTATCTAGCAAGTCTAGGCACCTGATGCATGTGAGGGTAAGGGAAGGAAGTCTCTTTGACACATATGAGTAGCTGCCACGAATCGAAGTTTCAAAAGCCAAAAGAGAGATTTTCCGACAAGAAAAAGGTTGGTTGAGACACGGGATGATAGGGCAGGCGGCCGAATTTCGGTACTTTCTGCCAACTCGATCTCAATACTAAGTAAGTTCCTCATCGCATAAGTAAGAAAGTTCAGCTACAGAGGGTAAAGAGAGGGGCGGACGAGAGTTCTAATAATTCTCTTCCTTCCATACAGGTCTGCGAGCGTCCCATCTTTTTCTTACTTGAATGAAGAAAGACAGAACCTCTCTTTTCGGCCACAGCCAGCAGTTCGCTTTCCACTTCCGAATACCAAAGAGCGATTGAGAGAAGAGCAGTACGTAGGACTTAAAAAGAGGGTTCCTTCCTCTCTTCACTCTCCGAATTTCGATCCTCACCTTTCTGGTGCCAAAGGCCTACCCTTCCACTTTACAGGAAGTTCTAAAGGAAGAAGTCGAAAAGGAAAAGAAAGTCACCTTTCCTGCCAACCTCCTGGCTTTATTCTTATACTGATCGAGCTGCACTATTTTCTATTCTAATAGATTCCACTTCGCTTGCTTGCACGACTTCCTCTTTGCTTAAAAAAAAGGGGGCAAGTCAAGTATGTAAGCAGTGATCTGAACTAAAGCACAAGCTTTGAAATAGAAAGAAAGATAGAAGGAAAGCAAGAAAGAACTATCTGACTTCGCTATCTTTCTATGAGCTCCTAGGAAAGAGATCCTACTCCCAAAGAAAGGAAGCTTAAGAATAGTCATTAAGAGAGGTGACGGTGACCCTCTTTTGCTTTTTCAAGCTATGAATGTAGAGATCAGGTTGAAGAGTGAAAGGGACGAAGTGGTATGAAGTTGCTTGAACCTAGCGCTCGGGAGGTTGTGCTCGACCGAAAGGGTAAGGGCAAGAATACTTGGATGGACGTAGTTCAGGATCGATGTAATTGAGACAACTAAGTAGAGGATGGGAAGATGTGAGACCGGCCAAAGGTGGTTCTATATAGCTCTTACGCTTTTACAACTCGTACTATTTTATTATAAACTTTGTGAAATCGTTCTTTACTCGCTACAAGTATTTCGCTCTAGCTCTCTAGTTCTCTTAGCTATCGTTACATTTTTTGACTCGTGGAAAGTGGAAAGGCAGAAGCGTCGGCTAGTCAGTCACGGACTACTTGACTTCCTTATGATGATTCAATGTTAATGACCTCATTCAATCTTTTTTTTGAGCCTTCGCTATCGTGGGCTAGATGGATAGCTAGTAGTTATGAGCAGCAGTCCCCTGACTATAGATAGGAAAAGATGTAGAGGTGCGTGCCACACTCACGAGGGACTGAGAAGTTGACGAAGTAGCGAGTTAAATGAGAGGCTAGAGTCAAAGGCGAGCCAATGAGCTTCTCAGTTAATGAAGAGCTTCCCTTGATGTGAGCAGAACTATCTATTTGAATTATTAAGAAAGCGGCCCTCCATTCCTGCTTTGAGGAGTAGATTGAAGGGCTTATCGCTTCTCCTACTGCTGCTCCCGGCCCCGTCCCGCAGCCGACCGATCTGCTGCCTTAACTTTAGAAAGATCGTTTTTGTTCAACATTTCTTTTTTTTTTTCTAGAAGTAGGGAAAGTAAGAGAAGAGTGAATGAAGACCCCCACGGAGCGGTAAGGAGATCGATGAGTTTTTAATCTTCCTCTTTATGTATGAAATTACAGACATATAGTGAATGGACGAGCCCCTTCAACTTCGAAGCAGCTTCCTTTGTACTTCCCTTCGTAGGGGAGGTAGGAAAAAGAAAGAGATTAGATAACTATAGAGCAG
Organism: Nicotiana attenuata; assembly: GCF_001879085.1. Taxonomy (NCBI): domain Eukaryota; kingdom Viridiplantae; phylum Streptophyta; class Magnoliopsida; order Solanales; family Solanaceae; genus Nicotiana; species Nicotiana attenuata. The sequence goes on from NW_017674021.1 coordinate 19,620, forward strand.
ATTCAGATCCAACCAGCAAGGCATACGGTCTTGGACACTTAACCAAGCTCTTGATGAGCGGTATCCACCTTCACCTTATTCTGCTCTCCTTAGCCTCCGGCTTGGGCGTGGTGAAGCAAGGGGTCAGTGAGATCGACCCCGATCAGTGCAGTTAGATAGTTAGAGTTAGTAGTTTCTTCAACAATTCTAAAAAGAGGAGTTGCTCTTAGAGTTAGGGAGCGAGTGGAATAAACGAGTTCAATACGCTGGATAAGAAGCGTAGTATACGAAGCGATCACTAGAGCGAAGGAGTGTAATAGGCAGAAAGGACTACTAGAGCTATATACTTTGAGAACGAGTGGAATACCTGAAACAAGAGAGGGTAGGTAGAGCACTTTCGCCTTTTAAGCTTTGCTTTCTCGATCCACTACTATCTTACTAAAAAAAAAAGAACTTCTGAGTTAAGAGAAAGAAAATAGACACACCCTTACACAGCCTTAATTAATAATAATATAGAGGGCCTTCTTCTTTTTCTTTATTTATTTTATTTTATCATATTTTGCCTTCTATATCTTATATAGACTTTTAGCGTATAATAATTACCAATACGAGGACTATCGACTTCGCTTTCAACTTATAATAGAAGGGTCTCCTCTTCCTTCATTTCGTAAGCTTGCTAGCTTACCGACTGAACCATCATCATCTGCTTGCTTGGTCACTTTCGTGATAAGGCGCTTAAAAGGATTCTGGATTCTATATATTTTGGGAACTAAAAGAGTGGCTGGTTGAAGGGAAGCCAGAAAATCCAGGGAATCGACGTCCCCCAAACCATTAGACTTCCAGAGAAGAGGAGTCCGGTCGCCATTAAAACCCTTCTCGGAAACCGAGGAAATATCCTACCCAATTCCGATACTGGGTAGGATTCACCAGCCGCTAGACATAGCACATAAGCCAACAGTAGTATGAATGGGACAGGAACTATTCGACCTCTTTTAGGAAAGGGCCTTACACATGGGGACACTGGCTGATCCCGTGGACAGGAGCAAAGGAAGGTCTCTTTCGCCTACGAGCATTTGTACGAAGAAAGGAGTCTCGTACAAAGGGTTGGAAAGAAGGCTTTTACCTTATTTCAGGTGGGTTAGTGCGTATCTGTTCGGGCGGAGGCGGACAATGAAAAGACAGAAAGGAGCGAATGATGCCAACCAACTCGACAAAGACATTCAGATATGAAAAAGATAAAGAAAGACGTGTTAAGCTTGTGTTTTCCTAGCCGACTCGCACACGACTGTCTTTTTTTCGATTGAAGAGTCGGACTCCCTGACATTGCCTTTGCATCGCAAGGAGGAAGAAGGGTCTATGCCGAAAGATAAAAGGGTGCTGCATGTATAAGTCCAAAAGAGCTATGATGACTCTCGAAATGGAATTGGAAGAGCAAGACGGGCTAGGGCTGGCACATTAACAGGATATTCAATTTGTGATAACGATGGCGGATAAACCAGATAATAATCTTACTTGTCCCCAATGCTAAAGTACCGGGCATTTTCGGGGACTAGCCCACTTCCAGTATTATTTTTTTCGAAAAGACAAGGAGGATTAAGAAGGCCATCATTAAGGAAAACAAGGCAATAGCTTCGGTTAAAGCAAATCCCAAAATAGCATAACCTAATAATTGTTGTGCCAATGAATGATTTTTCGCAACAGAATTAAGGAACTAAAAACATTTCCAATACTGGCAGTAGCTCCCGCTGAAGCAATTGTAGCAGCTCCTGCGCCGATTAATTTTGAACCTTATAATCTTACATAATAATAAAGAAAGTTTAAAGAAAGTTAGCTCTTTATTTGTTTATCTTGCCCTTCTTTCTTTTCTTTAATTTTAGATGGTAAAAAAGAGAATGGAATTTCTGATCTTGTACCCAAAGTGCGGTACACTGAACACCAACCCAAACTCCCTACCCTCATAAAAAAAAGTTACCCCCTTTGTTTGATTAGTCAGTTTTCAAGAGGGGGAAGTTCTTCTGGGAATCTCAGGCATACTACTAATCGATTATTTGGCCTGATCAAAACAACCTAGAAAAGGTTGTCAGCCTACATAAACAACTTCTCATACCAAGGGAAGAAGGTATCAGATCCCTGTAGTTCGAGCCCTTTTTTCCCAGTTCCTGTACGTGGAATGATTTCCAGTGAGGAAAGTAGTATGGGGGAAAGATAAGCCCTACCCACTATCCTTTCCCCAAAAAAGGGGTCCAGAAAAGTGTGGCTGATTTGTTCTTTTACCATGTCAGCCATGAGGGGATAGCAGTTGCAAGTTTAAAGACCAGCAGCGAGGGGAAGACTTTTGTAGAGAAGTTTAGACAAGTTGACTCCTTTTTTGAGAATTGTTTATAGAAAGAAGAGAGGGAGGAGATCAAAGCGAAATACTTGTATAGAACGAGCCCCTATCTCAATTACAAGTAAGGAGCTATTACCCTATGCCTATGGTCTTCGTTCCTTACACGGTAGATTGAGAGCCAAATTGAGATGCCCTATCGAGGGAGTCTACATCTATCTACTATTAAGAAAGGAAGGGGATAGGGTTTAAGTTACCCAGCTCAGTAACAAACAAGGTTCGGAGAACAACCTAATTACGAAATAACCCCTATTGATTCGCCAAAGATCTACAAGCCAAGTTTCTAGAGAAAGAGATGCTATTAAGGATACTTTAACAGAACCTTAGGACTTATCTTGAGTTGGGCATCTGATAAGTTGGAATTTTAACGTGTTTTATGCTCCTACTTGCCTATGCTTTGATTATAAATTTCTACAAAATAGTCCCAAAAGGCTCATAAGTTAAGCTTGATTGCAGGTTTGATTGACAAAATGACGAAATGTCAAAGATCGGCTCAAAAGGAGTGAAACCTGCTCAAGTATCAGAGGCCAAGCAATCTGAGGGAAAGCAGGCCTAGTGCGGACCGCGCAGAGTCGAATGCGGCCGCACTAGGTGGTTCAGAGAGTTGGCAAACCAGGCTAAAGGCAACGCGATCGCGGTTCAGTTTTAGCGGGCCGCGATGAAGGCTCCACGACCGCACTACTTTTCTGTACGGTCCGCGGACAAGAGATTCAGAGAGTTGAAATTATGCCAAGCCCAGGCCATGCGGTTTGCGATCATGATTGTGCGGACCCCGCCAGCTGCTTCCGCGGCCGCGGTCCATTCTGCGCGGTCTGCGGAGCCCAACTTCAGAGAGCTAATTTTTGAAATTCAAGAGCCTAGTGCGACCGCGGTCCATTTTGTGCGGCCCGCACAGACCCGCAGAGGTATTTTTGTCCAGTTTTTCTAGCTTAGTATAAATAGAACATTTTTCCATTTTTTAGGTCATCAGCTAATTACAGAATGGAGCTGCGCTCGTGAGAACAACTTTTGTAGCCATTTTTGGCATCTTAGCTTCAAATTAACGATAGATTCTTGCAATTTAATTTAGTATTTAGTTATTATGTCTTGTTCTTCATCTATTTCTTCATTTTCTCCTTCAAGCATGAGTAGCTAAACCCATTAGCTAGGGTTGTGGCTCAACCCTAGTGTGGGTAATTGATGGGTGTTGCCATCTAGGGTTAGATTGACTATGGGTGTTTGCTATTTGGGTTGATTTTATGTTTTAATCTATGAATTGGTGTTTGCAAACACTGATTTGTGTTTTGTGTATTTGACTCTTCTTGAGAAAGAGAGTCTAAGTCTCCAAAATTGACCCAACAAGGAATTAGGATGGACTCATGAGAAATGATAGTCCCAATAAACGGGTTAAACCTCGAGAGAGTAATCACCCTACTTGAACCCTAGTTGCTTGATCTAATTTGCCTACCCATTTGGTCTCGAGAGAGTCAATTGGGCAAAATCACTCTCTCTACCGAGAGGCGTGAGAGTGGATAAAATTGTGCAACGGTTACAGCATAAGATCCAATTATGCCAATCGAACGTTAGTAACATCTATCCGTCAATTAGCCACCTAGGTGATGTCACGACCCTAGTGCCCTTCTTCCCATTAGATACAACTGTAGCAACTATCTCGTAACATAATCTAGTTTTAATTAGTAGTGTGATAATAGTAGTTTATAATTGAAAAACCCAAAAATGAAGAGAAGATCATTTAAAAGCACACATGCAATTCTATTCTAAGTAAATACCCGAATTCCCTTCTAGCTCTCTGAGGATTCGATCCCGACCCTCATATCGGGTAAAAGCTATTGCGACCCTCTTCTCCTACTTTTTAGTAGCATGAATTTAGCTACGATCACTTTTTGGCGCCGTTGCCGGGGAGCTTACGGTTTTTGGCTATCTATTTAGTAGTTTTGTGTGTTGTTCTTCTTTACTTCTTTGTTACTAATTTGTTTGTGTGAATACAATAGGTACCAATGGCTTTAAATGCTAATGACCCTCTTGAAAATGCATCTGCGGAGGAGGAGGTAGAAGAAATTGGAGAGGAAGAGGTGTGCCAATGATAATATTCCAGACCCTCCTCCATAGCCTCCAAGAGTGGCTCCTAGAGTGCTACCAAATAAAGGATATGCAAGTGCTATTATTCCTCCCCGAATCTGGGCGGGGAATTTTCAAATAACAAATGTGATGTTGACATTACTTGAGCAGCATGGGTATTTCACGAGCGCTGCGGATCAAAATGCCTACAAACACTTGAAAGGGTTCGTGGATACATGTAGAGGTAGCAAGCAAACGAATGTGTCCGGAGATGCTCTTAGGTTGAGACTTTTCTCGTTCTCACATTGGGGAAAGGCATTGGATTGGTTAGAGAGACTCCCCAATCATTCCATCACAACGTAGGATGAGTTGGCGGATAAATTTATTGCTAAAGTCTTCTCACCCGGGCATATGGCGGCACTTCGAGATGAGATATTGGCTTTCAAGCAAGAACCCACGGAGCCTTTACATGAGATTTGGGAGCGGTTTAGAACAATGGTGAAAGAATACCCAAACAACGATATGACCAAGGCAATGATACAACAAACCATCTATCGGGGCATCAATACTACAAATCAATGCATAGTCAATCAATTGGCCGGGGGTAATTTTATGAAGTTGTCTTATGACGAAGCTTGCGATATTCTTGATGAGATGGCTGACACTTCTTCGGCTTGGCAAAGTAGGGCCAATGTTCCTCAAGGCGACCCTACGGTGATTCATTTGCATAATGAGTTACACGACCATGGGCAAGCTATAGCGGAGTTGACAACTACTATGAATCAATTGGCTAAGGCACAGTTGCAACAAGTCCAAAACCCTCGCCAAGTGAATGCTATGGAAAGTGTTAATATGCTTACCAACAAGAGAAGGCAAAGAAGGCAACAAAACCAAGGAACTTTCGAGCAATTTGGTGATGATTGTGATGGGTTTCAAAATGATGGCTATGATGAGCCAAATGAGGAGGTACAATATGTTAACAACTATCAAGGCAATAGAGGCAACTCTTCAAATCAACAATGAAGACCTCAAGGAAATTGGGGCAATTAACAACAAGGTGGTGGCAATTGGAACAATAATAACCAAGGCGGTAATTGGGGGAACAACAATCAAGGCAACCAAGGGAATTGGAATGGAAATAACAACAATTGGAACAACAATGGTCAAGGCGGGTGGAACAACAATGGTAATCAAGGCGGGTGGAATAACAATGAAAATCAAGGCAATGGGGGGCAAGGCTTTCAAAGACCCCCAATGTACCAACAACTGAACAATCCACCCCCTTTTCCTTCTCAAGGTCCAAGTTCTTCCGGAAGTGATTTGGGTAGAATTGAAAATATGTTCGAGCATATGATGAAGAAGAACCAAGATTCCGATGCTCAATTTGCTTCCCACAATACCTCTACTCGGAATTTGGAGGTGCAAATAGGCAACTCTCTCAATCATTAAATACTCGCCCAAAGGATGCTCTACCAAGTGATACGGTAGTGAACCCGAAGGGAGGGAACACCAATCAAGTGATGGCGGTTACAACAAGAAGCGGGAGAGGCGGTGATATGCATGCCTCAAGAGAAAAGCAAGTCGCGGATGATGATGCACCTTTGATTGTTGAACATGTGTTTGTCAATGTGAACAATGATGTGAGGATTGATATTGATGAAGCCGAGGTTGAAACTCATGATGCCGTGAACCCGTCTAGGGAACACGTGATTGACATGCCCAAGTCGGTGGTGCCCAAAGCTAAAGCACCTTTGCCTAGACCACCTCCACCTTATCCTCAACGCTTAGCAAAGCAAAAGAGTGAGCACCAATTCAAGAAGTTCATTGACATGATGAAGAGCCTTACTATCAACGTGCCTTTGGTGGAGGCACTTGAGCAAATGCCGGGGTACGCTAAGTTTATGAAGGATTTTATGATAAAGAAGAGGTCGATGGAGTGTGAAACAATTAAAATGACTCATCAAGTGAGCTCTATAGTGCATTATATGGCACCGAAACTTGAAGACCCCGGAGCTTTTACTATTCCTTGCACTATCGGTAGTGCAGATTTTGCCAAGGCCCTTTGTGACTTGGGGGAGATTGTTAGATCATATTTTAATGATGCAATTAATATGCATGTGCAGGAGTTCAAAGAAGTAAAAAGGAACTATTGGAACGGCTATGTCGAACAAGGAAGGAAATCATTCAGAAGGGAAGCTGCCTGAAATACTTACAATGTACAAGGAAAGAAACAGTACTACATCAGCAAATCAGGATTAGCTCCATGATTTTGGGAAATCAAATCTGCCATAATGGAATAAAGATTCAACGAAATCTGTGATTGACGAGTCAGATCAAATCACTGAAGAACTATTAAAGCTAGAAGATCCGGACGACGGTCAAGATTGGAAGGTCTAACAATCAAGGAAGAATCCTGTCAAACCCGTTATCTACCGAAGGAAAAGGTCTGAAGAGAAGCAACAGATAGTTCTTTATTCTTGGAAAGAATCAACTCTTTCCAAGGATCAAAACCCTTGGGTTGACAAGCCTTCACCATTGATCCTTGTATAAATTCACAGTGTAACTCCATCCTTAGCATACTTTGATCAAACCAAAATAACTCTCTTCATTCTACTGCAAACAAGCATAGTAGCCTATATAGATCTGCTGTGTAACAAGTCAGGGATAGAAAGAGGGCATACAACTGGTGAGGCATTGTATCATACGAGTGCTAGAGAAACTGAGCGACATACATCAAATCTGTACTCGAAAGAAAACTTATTCACTTGAAGAGAAATCCCGTGCAACCCAAGGGGACTGGATTAGGATTCACATTGAATCCGAACCAGTATAAAAATTCCTGGTGTCTTTAAATATTTGCATTTACTTTCTGCTTATTACCTCGAATTACTATATCTGCAAGATTGCCATATTTAGTCGACTACTTAAGTTTTAAGTCAATTTGTTAACGATTAACTTTA
>NW_017674021.1:27020-29368 GCF_001879085.1 Nicotiana attenuata
CCCCCCTCTTGTACTTTCAATTGGTATCAGAGCAAGGCTCACATTTTTGTTTTCTGGTTAACAGCTTGTGAGAAAAAGATCATGGCCAATCAGGTTATCATAGGAGCTCTCTTTCAGGAAGGAACTTCACAAGTAAGGCCACCTTACTTCAATGGACAACATTTTTCCCACTAGAAAATTCGAATGGAAATCTTCACCAAGGCATACGACGTCAAGGTGTGGAGAGTTATCAAGAAGAGAAACTATCCACTGCCTGCCAGCACTCCACCACTCGCTGATCCTGATGACATAGACTCATATACAAAAGAACAACTGGAAGCTTTCTAAATAAATCACAAGGCAAGAAATCTGCTTCACAATGCGATAAGTGGTGAAGAATATGAGAAAATATCTAGCTGTGATACAGCCAAAGAGATGTGGGACAAACTTGAGGTTACCTACGAAGGTACCAGCAAAGTAAAGGAAACTCACATCAATATGCTAGTTCATGACTATGAACTGTTCTCAATGAAGGAAGGAGAATCCATCGAAGAAATGTTTGCCAGGTTCAGTAAGATAATCAGCGACTTGAAAGCTTTTGGCAAACCTTACACCAATGGCGATCAAGTTAGGAAAATTCTCAGAAGTCTACCAACCACTTGGCAGACCAAAGTGGTCACCCTGGAATCTCAAGATCTTAACAAGTTATCATATGATGAACTTCGAGGAGAGCTCATTGCTTTTGAAAGAACACACCTGAAAAAGACAAATCAAGAGGAGAAAAAGAAAAGTGTTGCATTCAAAATTACTACTGAAGCGGCTGAAAATGAAATTGATGATCCTGAAGCCCTACAAGAAGAAATTGCTATGATGTCTAGAAACATGGATGGATTGATGAAAAGATATATAAATACAAAGAAAGGGAGATTTCCACCAAGAAGATCTAGACAATACAACGAACAAGATAAGAATGATGGAAAATGCTACGAATGAGGAAAATTTGGACACATCCAAGCGGAGTGTCTAGAACTGAAAAGGAAGATCTCTAGAGGATTAAACAAAAACAAATCATTTGGAAGCTGGAGCGATGAGGATGACTCAGACCGTGAAGAAATAGCAAATCTCTACTTCATGACAATCCTAGAAAATGTGATCAACAAAACTTCAGGATGCTGGACAGATGAAGATGATTCAGACGATGAAAACTGTTTTATGGCAAGAGGAGAAACTAGCGAGGTAAGATCATATGACTGTGATAGATGTAATGAATTGCACCACATTCTTGATTCCACCTTAAAAGAGTCTCAAAAAATGATGAATGAGCTTAAGAGACTCACTATGGAAATCAAAGACTGGAAGCTCAAACATGAAGTATGTGAAATTGAAAAGGACGTACTTCAAGAAGAGTTTGAGGAATTGCAAATGCAGCTTAACAGCTTTTGCGCAAATCCACCAGTCACAGTTCTGTTAGGCCAAACCAGATGACTTACAAGTTAACTGGAAAGGAACCAATCAGAACTAAATCGACCAGTCGGTCGGACCAGTCGACTTACAAGTCAATTGGAACGGAATCAGCTAATCTCATGATAGCTAGTTCCAATGCTTATGAAAGACTTGAAAATAGGTCTGCGGCTAAATGTCACTACTGTAACAAAAGTGGGCATAAATATTCTGGTTGTCAATTTCGTAAACATCATATGTCTGGATGGGTTTGGAAACCTAAAAACTCTGAACCCAGTAACACTAACTCACCAGGACCCAAGAAAGCTTGGGTACCTAAAAGAAAGTAATTATTATGTATTGCAGGAACACCACAGAATAAGTCGCAAAGGAAAATGGTACCTAGATAGTGCGTGTTCCAGTCACATGACAGGTGACATAAATCTTTTTAAGGAGGTTACAAAGATTGATGGAGGAAGCGTCAAATTTGGAGATGATTCAAGAGGCAAAATAGTTGGAACTGGAACTATTCCTTTCAACAACAACTGTGACATTACTGAGTTATATCTTGTTGATGGACTAAACTACAACCTCCTCAGTATAAGTCAACTCTGTGACTCAGGATATGAGGTAAAGTTTAAGAGAACAGGCCGTGCCATAGAAGACGAATCAGGTAAAATAATTCTTCCTGGAAAAAGGTACGGAAATGTTTACATACTTGATGGATTTGAAAATATAGATGGTCACATTTGCCTAACTTCTATATCTGATGATCCCTGGTTGTGGCACAGAAGACTAGGACATGCCAGCATGCATTTGATTGAAAAATTATCCAAGCATGATTTAGTTATTGGCTTACCCAAACTGAATTTCTCTAGAACTCATATTTGTGATGCATGTCAGATGGGTAAGCAAACTAGAAACTCTTT